>NC_090341.1:59215073-59395073 GCF_035084215.1 Heptranchias perlo | reverse complement strand
ACGCCTGCTCAGACCGAGAGTGACTCTGTAATTTCCTTTAGTGGTACGCCTGCTCAGACCGAGAGTAACTCTGTAATTTCCTTTAGTTGTCCGCCTGCTCAGACCGAGAGTGACTCTGTAATTTCCTTTAGTGGTACGCCTGCTCAGGCCGAGAGTGACTCTGTAATTTCCTTTAGTTGTACGCCTGCTCAGACCGAGAGTGACTCTGTAATTTCCTTTAGCCGTACGCCTGCTCAGACCGAGAGTGACTCTGTAATTTCCTTTAGTGGTACGCCTGCTCAGACCGAGAGTGACTCTGTAATTTCCTTTAGCCGTACGCCTGCTCAGACCGAGAGTGACTCTGTAATTTCCTTTAGTGGTACGCCTGCTCAGACCGAGAGTGACTCTGTAATTTCCTTTAGTTGTACGCCTGCTCAGACCGAGAGTGACTCTGTAATTTCCTTTAGTTGTACGCCTGCTCAGGCCGAGAGTGACTCTGTAATTTCCTTTAGTTGTACGCCTGCTCAGGCCGAGAGTGACTCTGTAATTTCCTTTAGTGGTACGCCTGCTCAGACCGAGAGTGACTCTGTAATTTCCTTTAGTGGTACGCCTGCTCAGACCGAGAGTGACTCTGTAATTTCCTTTAGTGGTACGCCTGCTCAGACCGAGAGTGACTCTGTAATTTCCTTTAGTGGTACGCCTGCTCAGACCGAGAGTGACTCTGTAATTTCCTTTAGTTGTACGCCTGCTCAGGCCGAGAATGACTGTAATTTCCTTTAGTGGTACGCCTGCTCAGACCGAGAGTGACTCTGTAATTTCCTTTAGTTGTACGCCTGCTCAGACCGAGAGTGACTCTGTAATTTCCTTTAGTTGTACGCCTGCTCAGACCGAGAGTGACTCTGTAATTTCCTTTAGTGGTACGCCTGCTCAGACCGAGAGTGACTCTGTAATTTCCTTTAGTTGTACGCCTGCTCAGACCGAGAGTGACTCTGTAATTTCCTTTAGTTGTACGCCTGCTCAGACCGAGAGTGACTCTGTAATTTCCTTTAGTTGTACGCCTGCTCAGACCGAGAGTGACTCTGTAATTTCCTTTAGTTCCACGCCTGCTCAGGCCGAGAGTGACTCTGTAATTTCCTTTAGTTGTACGCCTGCTCAGACCGAGAGTGACTCTGTAATTTCCTTTAGTTCTACGCCTGCTCAGACCGAGAGTGACTCTGTAATTTCCTTTAGTGGTACGCCTGCTCAGACCGAGAGTGACTCTGTAATTTCCTTTAGTGGTACGCCTGCTCAGACCGAGAGTCATTCTGTAATTTCCTTTAGTTGTACGCCTGCTCAGACCGAGAGTGACTGTAATTTCCTTTAGTTGTACGCCTGCTCAGGCCGAGAGTGACTCTGTAATTTCCTTTAGCCGTACGCCTGCTCAGACCGAGAATGACTCTGTAATTTCCTTTAGTTGTACGCCTGCTCAGACCGAGAGTGACTCTGTAATTTCCTTTAGTGGTACGCCTGCTCAGGCCGAGAGTGACTCTGTAATTTCCTTTAGTGGTACGCCTGCTCAGACCG
Organism: Heptranchias perlo; assembly: GCF_035084215.1. Taxonomy (NCBI): domain Eukaryota; kingdom Metazoa; phylum Chordata; class Chondrichthyes; order Hexanchiformes; family Hexanchidae; genus Heptranchias; species Heptranchias perlo. The sequence goes on along the minus strand of NC_090341.1, from coordinate 59,393,531 downwards.
AGAGTGACTCTGTAATTTCCTTTAGCCGTACGCCTGCTCAGACCGAGAGTCACTCTGTAATTTCCTTTAGTGGTACGCCTGCTCAGACCGAGAGTGACTCTGTAATTTCCTTTCGTGGTACGCCTGCTCAGACCGAGAGTGACTCTGTAATTTCCTTTAGTGGTACGCCTGCTCAGACCGAGAGTCACTCTGTAATTTCCTTTAGCCGTACGCCTGCTCAGACCGAGAGTGACTCTGTAATTTCCTTTAGTGGTACGCCTGCTCAGACCGAGAGTGACTCTGTAATTTCCTTTAGTGGTACGCCTGCTCAGACCGAGAGTGACTCTGTAATTTCCTTTAGTGGTACGCCTGCTCAGACCGAGAGTGACTCTGTAATTTCCTTTAGCCGTACGCCTGCTCAGGCCGAGAGTGACTCTGTAATTTCCTTTCGTTGTATGCCTGCTCAGACCGAGAGTGACTCTGTAATTTCCTTTAGCCGTACGCCTGCTCTGACCGAGAGTGACTCTGTAATTTCCTTTAGTGGTACGCCTGCTCAGACCGAGAGTGACTCTGTAATTTCCTTTAGCCGTACGCCTGCTCAGACCGAGAGTCACTCTGTAATTTCCTTTAGCCGTACGCCTGCTCAGACCGAGAGTGACTCTGTAATTTCCTTTAGCCGTACGCCTGCTCAGACCGAGAGTGACTCTGTAATTTCCTTTAGCCGTACGCCTGCTCAGACCGAGAGTGACTCTGTAATTTCCTTTAGTGGTACGCCTGCTCAGACCGAGAGTCACTCTGTAATTTCCTTTAGTTGTACGCCTGCTCAGACCGAGAGTGACTCTGTAATTTCCTTTAGTGGTACGCCTGCTCAGACCGAGAGTGACTCTGTAATTTCCTTTAGTGGTACGCCTGCTCAGACCGAGAGTGACTCTGTAATTTCGTTTAGCCGTACGCCTGCTCAGACCGAGAGTGACTCTATAATTTCCTTTAGCCGTACGCCTGCTCAGACCGAGAGTGACTCTGTAATTTCCTTTAGTGGTACGCCTGCTCAGACCGAGAGTGACTCTGTAATTTCCTTTAGTGGTACGCCTGCTCAGACCGAGAGTGACTCTGTAATTTCCTTTAGCCGTACGCCTGCTCAGACTGAGAGTGACTCTGTAATTTCCTTTAGCCGTACGCCTGCTCAGACCGAGAGTGACTCTGTAATTTCCTTTAGTTGTACGCCTGCTCAGACCGAGAGTGACTCTGTAATTTCCTTTAGCCGTACGCCTGCTCAGACCGAGAGTGACTCTGTAATTTCCTTTCGTTGTACGCCTGCTCAGACCGAGAGTGACTCTGTAATTTCCTTTAGCCGTACGCCTGCTCAGACCGAGAGTGACTCTGTAATTTCCTTTAGCCGTACGCCTGCTCAGACCGAGAGTGACTCTGTAATTTCCTTTAGCCGTACGCCTGCTCAGACCGAGAGTGACTCTGTAATTTCCTTTAGTTGTATGCCTGCTCAGACCGAGAGTGACTCTGTAATTTCCTTTAGTTGTACGCCTGCTCAGACCGAGAGTGACTCTGTAATTTCCTTTAGTGGTACGCCTGCTCAGACCGAGAGTGACTCTGTAATTTCCTTTAGTTGTACGCCTGCTCAGACCGAGAGTGACTCTGTAATTTCCTTTAGTTGTACGCCTGCTCAGACCGAGAGTGACTCTGTAATTTCCTTTAGTGGTACGCCTGCTCAGACCGAGAGTGACTCTGTAATTTCCTTTAGTGGTACGCCTGCTCAGACCGAGAGTGACTCTGTAATTTCCTTTAGCCGTACGCCTGCTCAGACCGAGAGTGACTCTGTTTCTTTTTCTCTCCTAGTTCCGTAACTGCATGATCACCACCCTTTGCTGTGGCAAGAATCCATTCGAAGAGGAAGAGTCCACCTCGGCCAGTGCCAGCAAGACAGAGGCTTCCTCTGTCTCCTCCAGCCAGGTGGCCCCTGCATAAAACCCCAGCTCCGCAAGATCGAGCAAGCAGGAGGCTGGCACATCGCGTCCAAGCTGCATCTTCCAAATGAACTGATTGTGTCGAGGTTTTAAGGCCCAAGATTTTAAAACCAAAACAAGTCCAAGCGATATAAAATAGTGGAACTTTTCAACTGTGTGGCGAATATTTGAACAGGGCGAATCATTCCGACCTGAGCTTTGTGGTAAAACCGTAAGAGTCCGACAGTAAGACTCCTAAACTGCCATGTTGTGAGGATATTGTACATTATTATATTCAGCTCAGCAGCCCAGGTCTCTAGGACTTCCCATTGTTTTTAAAGTCTGAATGCTTTTTTAAAAACCTTCCTATTGTCTGCACTCCAATGCAGCTTCCCTGCTCAGGTCTGATCTAGCAGATTTAGAACCAATACAAGTTAATAAAGAGCACATTGCAAATACTCCATCTCCTGGTCTTCATTCCACTCAACCTCCATCTGACGCTGTCTCCGAGTCGCTCTGCATCCTCTTTGATGATATTTCCTTCCCCCTTAACTCTCTCATGAGCAAGAGTCGGAACCCTCACTACATATTTGGGGGGAAAAAAGGGGGAGGCTGTCCCCTAACCTCTCCCTCACCCTTCAAAATACTTGTGGTCTGATAATCGATCCCTCTTTTCTCTCGAAGGAAGTCTTTTCTGTCTCTACTTTATGGATATTGATACAGTCAAAATTCCTCTGAATTCTCCCCTCTTGTCGCTCCTTAGCTAAATCCTCCCTCTCCTCGACACTCTCCCTCCTCCATACATCCTCTGTGTTGAAATTAAGACTTAACTCATCGTCTCCTACTCTGCCTCATCCTCCCTCAGTCTATTCTTCCTCCTACAGTCTTCAGACTTTTAATACCCAAACTTGGCATCACCCAACTAGTACCTGCCCGATTTAGCTTTGCCCTGCCTCTTTCACCCTTTTCCCACTGTTGTGCCTCAGCTCTGGCTCCTGCTTTTCTCAATTAAGTAAAAAGGATTCCATGGAGAAAGGTCACGATAAAACAAGTAACCTTTTATAAACCTAGACTTTTATTAATTCCGTCATATCGATAACAAAGTGATTCCAGATTGCTGTGAATTTTTCTGCCGTTTCATGAGCACTGTATCTGGTCTTACCCAATGCCACCCTCGCCCTCTCAGAATACCAGCCATTTGACAGTGCCAGTCCAACTCGGGTGGTCCGCAGAAGACGGTTTATTCGAGACGGTTTCCTAGAGCAATGCGTCAGGGAACCAACCAGAGAACAGGCTATTTTAGATCATGTATTATGTAATGTGATAGGGTTAATTAGTAATCTCATTAAAAGAACCTCTGGGGAAGAGTGATCATAACACAATAAAATTTCACATTCTGTTTGAAAGTAACATACTTAAGTCGGACTCTAGAGTCTTAGACTTAAATAAAGCCAATTACATAGGTATGAGGGGCGAGTTGTCAAAGGCAGGTTGGGAAATTAAATTAAAGGGTTTGACAGTTGAAAAGCAATGGCAAACATTTAAAGAAATATTTCAATATTCTCAACAAGTATACATTCCATTGAGAAATAAAAACTCCACGGGAAAAGTGATCCACCCGTGCAGTCCGAGCCCGCATGCAGCAAGACCTGGACAACATCCAGGCTTGGGCTGATAAGTGGCAAGTAACATTCGCGCCAGATAAGTGCCAGGCAATGACCATCTCCAACAAGAGAGAGTCTAACCACCTCCCCTTGACATTCAACGGCATTACCATTGCCGAATCCCCCACCATCAACATCCTGGGGGTCACCGTTGACCAGAAACTTAACTGGACCAGCCATATAAATACTGTGGCTACGAGAGCAGGTCAGAGGCTGGGTATTCTGCGGCGAGTGACTCACCTCCTGACTCCCCAAAGCCTTTCCACCATCTACGAGGCACAAGTCAGGAGTGTGATGGAATACTCTCCACTTGCCTGGATGAGTGCAGCTCCAACAACACTCAAGAAGCTCGACACCATCCAAGATAAAGCAGCCCGCTTGATTGGCACCCCATCCACCACCCGAAACATTAACTCCCTTCACCACTGGCGCACAGTGGCTGCAGTGTGCACCATCCACAGGATGCACTGCAACAACTCGCCAAGGCTTCTTCGACAGCACCTCCCAAACCCGCGACCTCTACCACCTAGAAGGACAAGAGCAGCAGGCGCATGGGAACAACACCACCTGCACGTTCCCCTCCAAGTCACACACCATCCCGACTTGGAAATATATCGCCGTTCCTTCATCGTCGCTGGGTCAAAATCCTGGAACTCCCTTCCTAACAGCACTGTGGGAGAACCGTCACCACACGGACTGCAGCGGTTCAAGAAGGCGGCTCACCACCACCTTCTCAAGGGCAATTAGGGATGCCCACATCCCGTGAACGAATAAAAAAAAAACTAAAGAAGTTAAGGAGAGTATTAGATTGAAGGAAGAGGCCGATAATGTTACCAAGAAGAGTAATAAGCCTGAGGATTGGGAGAGTTTTAGAAACCAGCAAAGGACGACCAAAAAATAGATCAAAAGGGAGAAAATAGACTATGAAAGTAAACTAGCAAGAAATATAAAAACAGATTGTAAGAGCTTCTACAAGTATGTAAAAAGGAAGAGAGCAGCAAAAGTAAACGTTGGTCCCTTAGAGGCTGAGACTGGAGAAATTAAAATGGGGAATCAGGAAATGGCAGAGACATTAAACAAATATTTTGTATCTGTCTTCACAGTAGAAGACACAAAAAGCGCACCAAAAATAGTAGGGAACCAAGGAGTAAATGAGAGTGAGGAACTTAAATAATTAATATCAGTAGAGAAAAAGTACTGGACAAACTAATGGGACTAAAAGCCAACCAAACTCCCTTCCTAACAGCACTGTGGGAGAACCGTCACCACACGGACTGCAGCGGTTCAAGAAGGCGGCTCACTGCATTACATAAGTGCTAACACAAATCGAAGACAATAAATTTTAAGCGGCCATAGTTAACAACCTTCATGCTTCTGAAAGTACTCTGAATATCATGGGCCAACAAAATAAAACAAATTGAACCGGAGGCTAACAGCCCAATGACCTGGCACAATGGTGCTGTGACATATTGCATCATGGAGCTTCCACATGCAGTGAGTTCCCAATCTCGCCCAGGCTGCCAGAAGAAGTCAGGGTCTGGTGCTTTCCTAAAGGAGGGCGGGAAAATTAAATCATGTACCTACTGAGAATAATTCAGATATTTCCTTCTTTTCATGTAGTTGATCAATGGATCATGATATCTGGCATGGAATGGAACCTAATAAGGTCAGAAAAGTAACTGAAATATGGGGCACGAACATTAAAAATGATCCAGAGGTTTAATGTTGAGGTTAAATGGTTACTAATAGAGCTGCTATGAACAGTGAGAAGCTCAATGTCACCCCGAGAAGGTACGAGCCCATGGAATCCAGGGTGCCTTGGCACTTTGGATACAAAACTGGCTTAGTGGCAGAAGGCAGAGGGTGATGGTCGAAGGTTGTTTTTGTGACTGGAAGCCTGTGGCCAGTGGGGTACCACAGGGATCTGTGCTGGGTCCCTTGCTGTTTGTGGTCTACATTAATGACTTGGATATGAATGTAAAAAGTATGATCAGTAAGTTCGCTGATGATACAAAAATTGGTAGGGTGGTAAATAGCGATGAGGATAGCCTCAGTCTGCAGGACGATATAGATGGGTTGGTCAGATGGGCGGAACAGTGGCAAATGGAATTTAACCCGGAAAAGTGCGAGGTGATGCACTTTGGAGGGACTAACAAGGCAAGGGAATACACAATGAATGGGAGGACCCTAGGCAAGACAGAGGGTCAGAGGGATCTTGGTGTGCAAGTTCACAGATCCCTGAAGGCGGCGGAACAGGTAGATAAGGTGGTAAAGAAGGCATATGGGATACTTGCCTTTATTAGCCGAGGCATAGAATATAAGAGCAAGGAGGTTATGATGGAGCTGAAAAAACACTGGTTAGGCCACAGCTGGAGTACTGTGTGCAGTTCTGGTCGCCACACTACAGGAAGGATGTGATCGCTTTGGAGAGGGTGCAGAGGAGATTCACCAGGATGTTACCAGGGCTGGAGCGCTTCAGCTATGAAGAGAGACTGAGAAGATTGGGTTTGTTTTCCTTGGAGCAGAGGAGGCTGAGGGGGGACATGATTGAGGTGTACAAAATTATGAGGGGCACAGATAGGATAGATACTAAGGAGCTTTTTCCCTTCGTTGAGGGTTCTATAACAAGGGGACATAGATTCGAGGTAAAAGGCGGGAGGTTTAGAGGGGATTTGAGAAAGAACTTTTTCACCCAGAGGGTGGTTGGAGTCTGGAACTCACTGCCTGAAAGGGTTGTGGAGGCAGGAACCCTCACAACATTCAAGAAGCATTTGGATGAGCACTTGAAATGCCATAGCATACAAGGCTACGGACCAAATGCTGGAATATGGGATTAGAGTAGACAGGGCTAATGGCCGGCGCGGACACGATGGGCCGAAGGGCCTCTATCCGTGCTGTATAACTCTATGACTCTATGACTCTATGACAATTAAGGATGAGCAATAAACGCTGGCCTTGCCAGCAACGCCCACATCCCATGAATGAATAAAAAAGGTCGGTTGCCAAGCTGCTCCTGGTTTCCCGTGTGGCGTCTGATGCTGGATATAGGCTCGGAGAAGGGTCCAAACCACAGGAAACTTGCCCTGATTCGGTCCCAACCCAGTTTTCTTGCTCCAGATCAAATCACCTTTCATAGTTTGTCCAGTAGTTTATAATGGGTTACAAAACTAGATCCACTTCTGGTTCCCTTACGACAAAATGCTGTTAACACCGACCAGACCTCACATCCATGCTGATGTCCTGACCTGGTTTTCTATGAGTGTATTTAAGTATTCATGGTTTGGAGCTGTTTTCACAATACATTTCAGCCATTCCACACAGAAAGGCCAAAAAAAGTGTCTGCCAAAACCCAGTGAGTGACCAGACCATCAGCTGACCATGAGAACGAAGTCTTTAAAGAGGACCCGAGTCGACTCGACAGTCTTTGACTGAGGAGAATATTCAAGGGGCTGTTTCCATGGTCTGATTGCACGGTGTCTGTTGAACTGAACCCCAGAATGGATTTAATGTCAAGGCAAGGCGAGCAAGAGAATAAAATAAATGTTCAGTGTGGGAGGATACATGAATGAGAAATCAAATTAATAAAACACTGTAAAAGAATGAAACACAGGAAATAAACAGAGGAAATACACCGCTCAGTAAATACATCGCTCAGCAAATACACCGCTCAGCAAATACACCGCTCAGTAAATACATCGCTCAGGAAATACATCGCTCAGGAAATACATCGCTCAGTAAATACACCGCTCAGCAAATACACCGCTCAGTAAACACACCGCTCAGTAAACACATCGCTCAGTAAATACACCGCTCAGTAAACACATCGCTCAGTAAATACATCGCTCAGAAAACACAGTAAATACACCGCTCAGAAAATACACCGTTCAGTAAATGCACCACTCAGTAAACACATCGCTCAGTAAATGCACCACTCAGAAAATACACCGCTCAGGAAACGCATCGCCCAGTAAATATATCGCTCAGTAAATACATCGCTCAGTAAATACACCACTCAGAAAACACACCGCTCAGGAAATACATCGCTCAGTAAATGCACCACTCAGTAAATACATCGCTCAGTAAATACACCACTCAGAAAACACACCGCTCAGGAAATACATCGCTCAGTAAATACAGTAAACACATCGCTCAGTAAATACACTGCTCAGTAAACACAGTAAATACATCGCTCAGCAAATACATCGCCCAGTAAATACACCGCTCAGAAAATACACCGCTCAGTAAATACACCACTCAGTAAATATATCACTGAGGAAATACACCACTCAGAAAAAACACCGCTCAGGAAATACATCGCTCAGTAAATACAGTAAACACATCGCTCAGTAAATACACCGCTCAGTAAACACAGTAAATACATCGCTCAGCAAATACATCGCTCAGTAAATACACCGCTCAGTAAATACATCGCTCAGTAAATACACCGCTATGTAAATACACCGCTTAGTAAATACACCACTCACTAAACACATCGCTCAGTAAACACAGTAAACACTTCGCTCAGTAAATACACCACTCAGCAAATACACCGCTCAGGAAACACAGTAAATACATCGCTCAGCAAATACATCGCTCAGTAAATACACCGCTCAGTAAATACACCACTCAGTAAATATATCGCTCAGTAAATACACCACTCAGTAAATACAAAGTTCAGTAAACACATCGCTCAGTAAACACATCGCTCAGTAAATACACCGCTCAGTAAATATACCGCTCAGGAAATACATCGCTCAGTAAATACACCAATCAGAAAACACACCACTCAGTAAATACATCGCTCAGTAAATACACCACTCAGAAAACACACCGCTCAGTAAATACACCGCTCAGAAAATACATCGCTCAGAAAATACACCGCTCAGTAAATACATCGCTCAGTAAATACATCGCTCAGAAAATACACCGCTCAGTAAATACATCCCTCAGTAAATATATCGCTCAGTAAATACACCACTCAGAAAACACACCGCTCAGTAAACACATCGCTCAGTAAATACACCGCTCAGTAAACACAGTAAATATATCGCTCAGCAAATACATCGCTCAGTAAATACACCGCTCAGGAAATACACCGCTCAGTAAATACAGGAAACACATCGCTCAGTAAATACACCGCTCAGTAAATGCACCGCCCAGTAAATACACCGCTCAATAAATACACCGCTCAGTAAATACACCGCTCAGTAAATACACTGCTCAGGAAATACACCGCTCAGTAAATACATCGCTCAGTAAATACACCGCTCAGGAAATACACTGCTCTGTAAATACACCGTTCAGTAAATACATCGCTCAGTAAATACATCGCTCAGTAAATTTAGTAAATACACCACTCAGTAAATACACCGCTCAGTAAATACATTGCTCAGCAAATACACCACTCAGAAAATACAGCAGTCAGTAAATACACCGCTCAGTAAATACACCAGTCAGTAAATACACTGCTCAGTAAATACACTGCACAGGAAATACACCGCTCAGTAAATATACCGTTTAGTAAAGACATCGCTCAGTAAATACATCGCTCAGTAAATTTAGTAAATGCACCACTCAGTAAATACACCACTCAGTAAATACACGAGTCAGTAAAGACAACACTCAGTAAATACACCGCTCAGTAAATACACCACTCAGTAAATACATCGCTCAGTAAATACACCGCTCAGTAAATACACCAGTCAGTAAATACACCGCTAAGTAAATACGCCAGTCAGTAAATACAACGCTCAGTAAATACACCAGACAGTAAATACACCGCTCAGTAAATACACGAGTCAGTAAAGACACCACTCAGTAAATACATCGCTCAGTAAATACATCGCTCAGTAAATACACTGCTCAGAAAATACATCACTCAGTAAATACACCGCTCAGTAAATACATCGCTCAGTAAATACACCGCTCAGTAAATACATCGCTCAGTAAATACAGCGCTCAGTAAATACATCGCTTAGTAAATAGATCGCTCAGTCAATACACCGCTCAGTAAATACACTGCTCAGAAAATACACCGCTCAGTAAATACACTGCTCAGAAAATACATCGCTTAGTAAATAGATCGCTCAGTCAATACACCGCTCAGTAAATACACTGCTCAGAAAATACACCGCTCAGTAAATACACGAGACAGTAAAGACACCACTCAGTAAATACATCGCTCAGTAAATACATCGCTCAGTCAATACACCGCTCAGTAAATACACTGCTCAGAAAATACATCACTCAGTAAATACATCGCTCAGTAAATACACCACTCAGAAAGCACACCGCTCAGGAAATACATCGCTCAGTAAATGCACCACTCAGTAAATACATCGCTCAGTAAATACACCACTCAGAAAACACACCGCTCAGGAAATACATCGCTCAGTAAATACAGTAAACACATCGCTCAATAAATACACTGCTCAGTAAACACAGTAAATACATCGCTCAGCAAATACATCGCTCAGTAAATACACCGCTCAGAAAATACACCGCTCAGTAAATACACCACTCAGTAAATATATCACTGAGGAAATACACCACTCAGAAAAAACACCGCTCAGGAAATACATCGCTCAGTAAATACAGTAAACACATCGCTCAGTAAATACACCGCTCAGTAAACACAGTAAATACATCGCTCAGCAAATACATCGCTCAGTAAATACACCGCTCAGTAAATACATCGCTCAGTAAATACACCGCTATGTAAATACACCGCTTAGTAAATACACCACTCACTAAACACATCGCTCAGTAAACACAGTAAACACTTCGCTCAGTAAATACACCACTCAGCAAATACACCGCTCAGTAAACACAGTAAATACATCGCTCAGTGAATACATCGCTCAGCAAATACATCGCTCAGTAAATACACCGCTCAGTAAATACACCACTCAGTAAATATATCGCTCAGTAAATACACCACTCAGTAAATACAAAGTTCAGTAAACACATCGCTCAGTAAACACATCGCTCAGTAAATACACCGCTCAGTAAATACACTGCTCAGGAAATACATCGCTCAGTAAATACACCAATCAGAAAACACACCACTCAGGAAATACATCGTTCAGTAAATACATCGCTCAGAAAATACACAGCTCAGGAAATACATCGCTCAGTAAATACACCAATCAGAAAACACACCGCTCAGTAAATACACCGCTCAGTAAATACATCGCTCAGAATATACACCGCTCAGTAAATACATCGCACAGTAAATACATCGCTCAGAAAATACACCGCTCAGTAAATGCACCACTCAGTAAATACATCGCTCAGTAAATATATCGCTCAGTAAATACACCACTCAGAAAACACACCGCTCAGGAAATACATCGCTCAGTAAATACAGTAAACACATCGCTCAGTAAATACACCGCTCAGTAAACACAGTAAATATATCGCTCAGCAAATACATCGCTCAGTAAATACACCGCTCAGGAAATACACCGCCATGCAAAGACACCACTCAGTAAACACAGGAAACTCGCGGCTCAGTAAATACACCGCTCAGTAAATACAATGCTCAGTAAATACAGGAAACACATCGCTCAGTAAATACACCGCTCAGTAAATGCACCGCCCAGTAAACACATCGCTCAGTAAATTCATCACTCAGTAAATACACCGCTCAATAAATACACCGCTCAGTAAATACACCGCTCAGTAAATACACTGCTCAGGAAATACACCGCTCAGTAAATACATCGCTCAGTAAATACACCGCTCAGGAAATACACTGCTCTATAAATACACCGTTCAGTAAATACATCGCTCAGTAAATACATCGCTCAGTAAATTTAGTAAATACACCACTCAGTAAATACACCGCTCAGTAAATACATTGCTCAGCAAATACACCACTCAGAAAATACAGCAGTCAGTAAATACACCGCTCAGTAAATACACCAGTCAGTAAATACACCGCTCAGTAAATACACTGCACAGGAAATACACCGCTCATTAAACACACCGTTTAGTAAATACATCGCTCAGTAAATACATCGCTCAGTAAATTTAGTAAATGCACCACTCAGTAAATACACCACTCAGTAAATACACGAGTCAGTAAAGACAACACTCAGTAAATACACCGCTCAGTAAATACACCACTCAGTAAATACATCGCTCAGTAAATACACCGCTCAGTAAATACACCGCTCAGTAAATACACCAGTCAGTAAATACACCGCTGAGTAAATACGCCAGTCAGTAAATACACCGCTCAGTAAATACACGAGTCAGTAAAGACACCACTCAGTAAATACATCGCTCAGCAAATACATCGCTCAGTCAATACACCGCTCAGTAAATACATCGCTCAGTAAATACACCGCTCAGTAAATACACCAGTCAGTAAATACACCGCTGAGTAAATACGCCAGTCAGTAAATACACCGCTCAGTAAATACACGAGTCAGTAAAGACACCACTCAGTAAATACATCGCTCAGTAAATACATCGCTCAGTCAATACACCGCTCAGTAAATACATCGCTCAGTAAATACACCGCTCAGTAAATACACCAGTCAGTAAATACACCGCTGAGTAAATACACCACTCAGTAAATACATCGCTCAGTAAATACATCGCTCAGTCAATACACCGCTCAGTAAATACACTGCTCAGAAAATACATCACTCAGTAAATACACCGCTCAGTAAATACAGCGCTCAGTAAATACACCGCTCAGTAAATACATCGCTCAGTAAATACACCGCTCAGTAAATACATCGCTTAGTAAATAGATCGCTCAGTCAATACACGGCTCAGTAAATACACTGCTCAGATAATACACCGCTCAGTAAATACACTGCTCAGAAAATACATCGCTCAATTAATACATCGCTCAGTAAATACATCGCTCAGTAAATACATCGCTCAGTAAATATACCGCTCAGTCAATACACCGCTCAGTAAAAACACCGCTCAGTAAATACATCGCTCAGTAAATACACCGCTCAGTAAATACATCGCTCAGAAAATACACCGCTCAGAAAATGCACCACTCTGTAAATACACCGCTCAGTAAATACACCAATCAGTAAATACATCGCTCAGTAAATACACCTCTCAGAAAACACACCGCTCAGGAAATACATCGCTCAGTAAATACACCACTCAGAAAATGCACCACTCTGTAAATACAACGCTCAGTAAATACACCGCTCAGTAAATACACCACTCAGAAAAAACACCGCTCAGGAAATACATCGCTCAGTAAATACAGTAAACACATCGCTCAGTAAATACACCGCTCAGTAAACACAGTAAATATATCGCTGAGCAAATACATCGCTCAGTAAATACACCGCTCAGTAAATACACCGCTCAGTAAATACACCGCTCAGAAAATACACCACTCGGTAAATATATCGCTGAGCAAATACATCGCTCAGTAAACACATCGCTCAGTAAATTCACTGCTCAGTAAATACATCGCTCAGTAAATACACCAGTCAGTAAATACACCGCTCAGCAAATACACTGCTCAGGAAATACACCGCTCAGTAAATACATCGCTCAGTAAATTTAGTAAATGCACCACTCAGTAAATACACCGCTCTGTAAATACACCAGTCAGTGAAGACACCACTCAGTAAATACATCGCTCAGTGAATACATCGCACAGTAAATACACCAGTCAGTAAATACCCCACTCAGTAAATACACCAGTCAGTAAATACATCGCTCAGCAAATACACCAGTCAGTAAATACACCGCTCAGTAAATACACCGCTCAGTAAATACACCAGTCAGTAAATACACCACTCAGTAAATACATCGCTCAGTAAATACACCAGTCAGTAAATACACCACTCAGTAAATACACCGCTCAGTAAATACATCGCTCAGTAAATACATCGCTCAGTAAATACATCGCTCAGTAAATACACCGCTCAGTAAATACATCGCTCAGTAAATACACCGCTCAGTAAATACACCAGTCAGTAAATACACCGCTCAGTAAATACACCAGTCAGTAAATACACCGCTCAGTAAATACACCAGTCAGTAAATACACCGCTCAGTAAATACACCAGTCAGTAAATACACCACTCAGTAAATACACGAGTCAGGAAAGACACCACTCAGTAAATACATCGCTCAGTAAATACAGCGCTCAGTAAATACACTGCTCAGAAAATACATCGCTCAGTAAATACATCGCTCAGTAAATACATTGCTCAGAAAATACATCGCTCAGTAAATACATCGCTCAGTAAATACACTGCTCAGAAAATACATCACACAGTAAATGCATCGCTCAGTAAATACACCGCTCAGTAAATACATCGCTCAGTAAATACACCGCTCAGTCAATACATCGCTCAGTAAACACATCGCTCAGTCAACACACCGCTCAGTAAATACAATGCTCAGAAAATACATCGCTCAGTAAATACACCGCTCAGTAAATACATCGCTCAGTAAATACATCGCTCAGTAAATACATTGCTCAGTCAATACACCGCTCAGTAAATACACTGCTCAGAAAATACATCGCTCAGTAAATATATCGCTCAGCAAATACATCGCTCAGTCAATACACCGCCCAGTAAAAACACCGCTCAGTAAATACATCGCTCAGTAAATACACCACTCAGGAAATACATCGCTCAGTAAATACACCAATCAGAAAACACACCACTCAGGAAATACATCGTTCAGTAAATACACCACTCAGAAAACACACCGCTCAGTAAATACATCGCTCAGAAAATACACCGCTCAGTAAATGCACCACTCAGTAAATACATCGCTCAGTAAATACATCGCTCAGAAAATACACCGCTCAGTAAATGCACCACTCAGTAAATACATCGCTCAGTAAATACATCGCTCAGTAAATACATCGCTCAGAAAATACACCGCTCAGTAAATGCACCACTCAGTAAATATATCGCTCAGTAAATACACCACTCAGAAAACACACCGCTCAGGAAATACATCGCTCAGTAAATACAGTAAACACATCGCTCAGTAAATACACCGCTCAGTAAACACAGTAAATATATCGCTCAGCAAATACATCGCTCAGTAAATACACCGCTCAGGAAATACACCGCCATGCAAAGACACCACTCAGTAAACACAGGAAACTCGCGGCTCAGTAAATACACCGCTCAGTAAATACACCGCTCAGTAAATACAGGAAACACATCGCTCAGTAAATACACCGCTCAGTAAATGCACCGCCCAGTAAACGCATCGCTCAGTTAATTCATCGCTCAGTAAATACACCGCTCAATAAATACACCGCTCAGTAAATACACCGCTCAGTAAATACACTGCTCAGGAAATACACCGCTCAGTAAATACATCGCTCAGTAAATACACCGCTCAGTAAATTTAGTAAATACACCACTCAGTAAATACACCGCTCAGTAAATACATTGCTCAGCAAATACACCACTCAGAAAATACAGCAGTCAGTAAATACACCGCTCAGTAAATACACCAGTCAGTAAATACACCGCTCAGTAAATACACTGCACAGGAAATACACCGCTCAGTAAATACACCGTTTAGTAAATACATCGCTCAGTAAATACATCGCTCAGTAAATTTAGTAAATGCACCACTCAGTAAATACACCACTCAGTAAATACACGAGTCAGTAAAGACAACACTCAGTAAATACACCGCTCAGTAAATACACCACTCAGTAAATACATCGCTCAGTAAATACACCGCTCAGTAAATACACCAGTCAGTAAATACACCGCTGAGTAAATACGCCAGTCAGTAAATACACCGCTCAGTAAATACACCAGTCAGTAAATACACCGCTCAGTAAATACACGAGTCAGTAAAGACACCACTCAATAAATACATCGCTCAGTAAATACATCGCTCAGTCAATACACCGCTCAGTAAATACACTGCTCAGAAATTACATCACTCAATAAATACACCGCTCAGTAAATACATCGCTCAGTAAATACACCGCTCAGTAAATACATCGCTCAGTAAATACACCGCTCAGTAAATACATCGCTTAGTAAATAGATCGCTCAGTCAATACACCGCTCAGTAAATACACTGCTCAGAAAATACACCGCTCAGTAAATACACTGCTCAGAAAATACATCGCTCAATTAATACATCGCTCAGTAAATACATCGCTCAGTAAATACACCGCTCAGTAAATACATCGCTCAGTAAATTCATCGCTCAGTAAATATACCGCTCAATAAATACACCGCTCAGTAAATACACCGCTCAGTAAATACACTGCTCAGGAAATACACCGCTCAGTAAATACATCGCTCAGTAAATACACCGCTCAGGAAATACACTGCTCTGTAAATACACCGTTCAGTAAATACATCGCTCAGTAAATACATCGCTCAGTAAATTTAGTAAATACACCACTCAGTAAATACACCGCTCAGTAAATGCATTGCTCAGCAAATACACCACTCAGAAAATACAGCAGTCAGTAAATTTACCGCTCAGTAAATACACGAGTCAGTAAAGACACCACTCAGTAAATACATCGCTCAGTAAATACATCGCTCAGTCAATACACCGCTCAGTAAATACACTGCTCAGAAAATACATCACTCAGTAAATACACCGCTCAGTAAATACATCGCTCAGTAAATACACCGCTCAGTAAATACATCGCTCAGTAAATACACCGCTCAGTAAATACATCGCTTATTAAATAGATCGCTCAGTCAATACACCGCTCAGTAAATACACTGCTCAGAAAATACACCGCTCAGTAAATACACTGCTCAGAAAATACACCACTCAGTAAATACACCGCTCAGTAAATACATCGCTCAGAAAATACATCGCTCAGTAAATACACCGCTCAGTAAATACATCGCTCAGTAAATTCATCACTCAGTAAATACACCGCTCAGTCAATACACCGCTCAGTAAATACACCACTCAGTAAATACATCGCTCAGTAAATACACCGCTCAGTAAATACATCAGTCAGTAAATACACCGCTGAGTAAATACGCCAGTCAGTAAATACACCGCTCAGTAAATACACCAGTCAGTAAATACACCGCTCAGTAAATACACGAGTCAGTAAAGACACCACTCAGTAAATACATCGCTCAGTAAATACATCGCTCAGTCAATACACCGCTCAGTAAATACACTGCTCAGAAAATACATCACTCAGTAAATACACCGCTCAGTAAATACATCGCTCAGTAAATACACCGCTCAGTAAATACATCGCTTAGTAAATAGATCGCTCAGTCAATACACCGCTCAGTAAATACACTGCTCAGAAAATACACCGCTCAGTAAATACACTGCTCAGAAAATACATCGCTCAATTAATACATCGCTCAGTAAATACATCGCTCAGTAAATACACCGCTCAGTAAATTCATCGCTCAGTAAATACACCGCTCAATAAATACACCGCTCAGTAAATACACCGCTCAGCAAATACACTGCTCAGGAAATACACCGCTCAGTAAATACATCGCTCAGTAAATACACCGCTCAGGAAATACACTGCTCTGTAAATACACCGTTCAGTAAATACATCGCTCAGTAAATACATCGCTCAGTAAATTTAGTAAATACACCACTCAGTAAATACACCGCTCAGTAAATGCATTGCTCAGCAAATACACCACTCAGAAAATACAGCAGTCAGTAAATACACCGCTCAGTAAATACACCAGTCAGTAAATACACCGCTCAGTAAATACACTGCACAGGAAATACACCGCTCAGTAAATACACCGTTTAGTAAATACATCGCTCAGTAAATACATCGCTCAGTAAATTTAGTAAATGCACCACTCAGTAAATACACCACTCAGTAAATACACGAGTCAGTAAAGACAACACTCAGTAAATACACCGCTCAGTAAATACACCACTCAGTAAATACATCGCTCAGTAAATACACCGCTCAGTAAATACACCAGTCAGTAAATACACCGCTGAGTAAATACGCCAGTCAGTAAATACACCGCTCAGTAAATACACCAGTCAGTAAATACACCGCTCAGTAAATACACGAGTCAGTAAAGACACCACTCAGTAAATACATCGCTCAGTAAATACATCGCTCAGTCAATACACCGCTCAGTAAATACACTGCTCAGAAAATACATCACTCAGTAAATACACCGCTCAGTAAATACATCGCTCAGTAAATACACCGCTCAGTAAATACATCGCTTAGTAAATAGATCGCTCAGTCAATACACCGCTCAGTAAATACACTGCTCAGAAAATACACCGCTCAGTAAATACACTGCTCAGAAAATACATCGCTCAATTAATACATCGCTCAGTAAATACATCGCTCAGTAAATACACCGCTCAGTAAATTCATCGCTCAGTAAATACACCGCTCAATAAATACACCGCTCAGTAAATACACCGCTCAGCAAATACACTGCTCAGGAAATACACCGCTCAGTAAATACATCGCTCAGTAAATACACCGCTCAGGAAATACACTCCTCTGTAAATACACCGTTCAGTAAATACATCGCTCAGTAAATACATCGCTCAGTAAATTTAGTAAATACACCACTCAGTAAATACACCGCTCAGTAAATGCATTGCTCAGCAAATACACCACTCAGAAAATACAGCAGTCAGTAAATACACCGCTCAGTAAATACACCAGTCAGTAAATACACCGCTCAGTAAATACACTGCACAGGAAATACACCGCTCAGTAAATACACCGTTTAGTAAATACATCGCTCAGTAAATACATCGCTCAGTAAATTTAGTAAATGCACCACTCAGTAAATACACCACTCAGTAAATACACGAGTCAGTAAAGACAACACTCAGTAAATACACCGCTCAGTAAATACACCACTCAGTAAATACATCGCTCAGTAAATACACCGCTCAGTAAATACACCAGTCAGTAAATACACCGCTGAGTAAATACGCCAGTCAGTAAATACACCGCTCAGTAAATACACCAGTCAGTAAATACACCGCTCAGTAAATACACGAGTCAGTAAAGACACCACTCAGTAAATACATCGCTCAGTAAATACATCGCTCAGTCAATACACCGCTCAGTAAATACACTGCTCAGAAAATACACCGCTCAGTAAATACACTGCTCAGAAAATACACCACTCAGTAAATACATCGCTCAGTAAATACATCGCTCAGTAAATACATCGCTCAGTAAATACACCGCTCAGTAAATACATCGCTCAGTAAATTCATCACTCAGTAAATACACCGCACAGTCAATACACTGCTCAGTAAATACACCACTCAGTAAATACATCGCTCAGTAAATACACCGCTCAGTAAATACATCAGTCAGTAAATACACCGCTGAGTAAATACGCCAGTCAGTAAATACACCGCTCAGTAAATACACCAGTCAGTAAATACACCGCTCAGTAAATACACGAGTCAGTCAAGACACCACTCAGTAAATACATCGCTCAGTAAATACATCGCTCAGTCAATACACCGCTCAGTAAATACACTGCTCAGAAAATACATCACTCACTAAATACACCGCTCAGTAAATACATCGCTCAGTAAATACACCGCTCAGTAAATACATCGCTCAGTAAATACACCACTCAGTAAATACATCGCTTAGTAAATAGATCGCTCAGTCAATACACCGCTCAGTAAATACACTGCTCAGAAAATACACCGCTCAGTAAATACACTGCTCAGAAAATACATCGCTCAATTAATACATCGCTCAGTAAATACATCGCTCAGTAAATACACCGCTCAGTAAATACATCGCTCAGTAAATTCATCGCTCAGTAAATACACCGCTCAATAAATACACCGCTCAGTAAATACACCGCTCAGTAAATACACTGCTCAGGAAATACACCGCTCAGTAAATACATCGCTCAGTAAATACACCGCTCAGGAAATACACTGCTCTGTAAATACACCGTTCAGTAAATACATCGCTCAGTAAATACATCGCTCAGTAAATTTAGTAAATACACCACTCAGTAAATACACCGCTCAGTAAATACATTGCTCAGCAAATACACCACTCAGAAAATACAGCAGTCAGTAAATACACCGCTCAGTAAATACACCAGTCAGTAAATACACCGCTCAGTAAATACACTGCACAGGAAATACACCGCTCAGTAAATACACCGTTTAGTAAATACATCGCTCAGTAAATACATCGCTCAGTAAATTTAGTAAATGCACCACTCAGTAAATACACCACTCAGTAAATACACGAGTCAGTAAAGACAACACTCAGTAAATACACCGCTCAGTAAATACACCACTCAGTAAATACATCGCTCAGTAAATACACCGCTCAGTAAATACACCAGTCAGTAAATACACCGCTGAGTAAATACGCCACTCAGTAAATACACCGCTCAGTAAATACACCAGTCAGTAAATACACCGCTCAGTAAATACACGAGTCAGTAAAGACACCACTCAGTAAATACATCGCTCAGTAAATACATCGCTCAGTCAATACACCGCTCAGTAAATACACTGCTCAGAAAATACATCACTCAGTAAATACACCGCTCAGTAAATACATCGCTCAGTAAATACAACGCTCAGTAAATACATCGCTCAGTAAATACACCGCTCAGTAAATACATCGCTTAGTCAATAGATCGCTCAGTCAATACACCGCTCAGTAAATACACTGCTCAGAAAATACACCGCTCAGTAAATACACTGCTCAGAAAATACATCGCTCAATTAATACATCGCTCAGTAAATACATCGCTCAGTAAATACACCGCTCAGTAAATACATCGCTCAGTAAATTCATCACTCAGTAAATTAACCGCTCAGTCAACACACCGCTCAGTAAAAACACCGCTCAGTAAATACATCCCTCAGTAAATACACCGCTCAGTAAATACATCGCTCAGAAAATACACCGCTCAGAAAATGCACCACTCTGTAAATACACCGCTCAGTAAATACACCACTCAGTAAATACATCGCTCAGTAAATACACCTCTCAGAAAACACACCGCTCAGGAAATACATCGCTCAGTAAATACACCACTCAGAAAACACACCGCTCAGGAAATAGATCGCGCAGTAAATACAGTAAACACATCGCTCAGTAAATACATCGCTCAGAAAATACACCGCTCAGTAAATGCACCACTCAGTAAATACATCGCTCAGTAAATACACCGCTCAGTAAATACACCACTCAGAAAAAACACCGCTCAGGAAATACATCGCTCAGTAAATACAGTAAACACATCGCTCAGTAAATACACCGCTCAGTAAACACAGTAAATATATCGCTCAGCAAATACATCGCTCAGTAAATACACCGCTCAGTAAATACACGACTCCGTAAATACACCACTCGGTAAATATATCGCTGAGCAAATACATCGCTCAGTAAACACATCGCTCAGTAAATTCACTGCTCAGTAAATACATCGCTCAGTAAATACATCGCTCAGTAAATTTAGTAAATGCACCACTCAGTAAATACACCGCTCTGTAAATACACGAGTCAGTGAAGACACCACTCAGTAAATACATCGCTCAGTAAATACATCACACAGTAAATACACCAGTCAGTAAATACCCCACTCAGTAAATACACCAGTCAGTAAATACACCACTCAGTAAATACACGAGTCAGTAAAGACAACACTCAGTAAATACACCGCTCAGTAAATACATCGCTCAGTAAATACACCGCTCAGTAAATACACCAGTCAGTAAATACACCGCTCAGTAAATACACCAGTCAGTAAATACACCGCTCAGTAAATACACCAGTCAGTAAATACACCGCTCAGTAAATACACCAGTCAGTAAATACATCGCTCAGTAAATACATCGCTCAGTCAATACACCGCTCAGTAAATACACTGCTCAGAAAATACATCACTCAGTAAATGCATCGCTCAGTAAATACACCGCTCAGTAAATACATCGCTCAGTAAATACACCGCTCAGTATACATCGCTCAGTAAATACATCGCTCAGTAAATACATCGCTCAGTCAATACACCGCTCAGTAAATACACTGCTCAGAAAATACATCGCTCAGTCAATACACCGCTCAGTAAAAACACCGCTCAGTAAATACATCGCTCAGTAAATACACCGCTCAGTAAATACATCGCTCAGAAAATACACCGCTCAGTAAATGCACCGCTCAGTAAATACATCGCTCAGTTAATACATCGCTCAGTAAATACATCGCTCAGTAAATACACCGCTCAGAAAATACACTGCTCAGAAAATACATCGCTCAGTCAATACACCGCTCAGTAAAAACACCGCTCAGCGAATACATCGCTCAGTAAATACACCGCTCAGTAAATACATCGCTCAGAAAATACACCGCTCAGTAAATACATCGCTCAGTAAATACACCGCTCAGTAAATACATCGCTCAGAAAATACACCACTCAGTGAATACACCGCTCAGTAAATGCACCGCTCAGTAAATACATCGCTCAGAAAATACACCGCTCAGTAAATGCACCGCTCAGTAAATACATCGCTCAATATGTACACCACTCAGTAAATATATCGCTGAGCAAATACATCGCTCAGTAAATTCACCGCTCAGTAAATACATCGCTCAGTAAATACACCACTCACAAAACACATCGCTCAGTAAACACAGTAAACACTTCGCTCAGAAAAAACACCACTCAGTAAATACATCGCTCAGTAAACACAGTAAATACATCGCTCAGTAAATACATCGCTCAGCAAATACATCGCTCAGTAAATACACCGCTCATTAAATACACCGCTCAGTAAATACATCGCTCAGCAAATACATCGCTCAGTAAACACACCGCTCAGTAAATATATCGCTCAGTAAATACATCGCTCATTAAATACACCGCTCAGTAAACACATCTTCATTAAATACACCGCTCAGCAAATCCATCGCTCAGTAAATAAACCGCTCAGTAAATACACCGCTCAGTAAATACAGGAAACACACCGCTCAGTAAATACACCACTCAGCAAATACACTGCTCAGTAAATACAGGAAACACACCGCTCAGTAAATACACCGCTCAGTAAATACACCACTCAGCAAGTACACCGCTCAGTAAATACACCGCTCAGCAAATACAGGAAACACATTGCTCAGTCAATACACCGCTCAGGAAATACACCGCCCAGCAAACACATCGCTCAGTAAATACATCGCTCAGTAAATACACCGCTCAATAAATACACCGCTCAGTAAATACACCGCTCAGTAAATTCAATGCTCAGGAAATACACCGCTCAGTAAATACATCGCTCATTAAATATAGTAAATACACCACTCACAAATTACACCACTCAGAAAATACAGCAGTCAGTAAATACACCGCTCAGTAAATATACCAATCAGTAAATACAGGAAACACACCGCGCAGTAAATACATCGCTCAGAAAATACACAGTTCAGTAAGCACATCGCTCAGTAAATACACCGCTCAGTAAATACAGGAAACACACCGCTCAGTAAATACACCGCTCAGTAAATACACCACTCAGCAAGTACACCGCTCAGTAAATACACCGCTCGGTAAATACAGGAAACACATCACTCAGTAAATACATCGCTCAGGAAATACATCGCTCAGTAAATACACCGCTCAGTAAATACAATGCTCAGGAAATATACCGCTCAGTAAATACATCGCTCAGTAAATACTGTAAATACACCACTCACAAAATACACCACTCAGAAAATACAGCAGTCAGTAAATACACCGCTCAGTAAATACACCAGTCAGTAAATACACCGCTCAGTAAATACACTGCTCAGGAAATACACCGCTCAGTAAATACATCGCTCAGTAAATACATCGCTCAGTAAATTTAGTAAATACACCACTCAGTAAATACACCGCTCTGTCAATACACCAGTCAGTAAATACACCAGTCAGTAAATACACCGCTCAATAAATACACGAGTCAGGAAAGACACCACTCAGTAAATACATCGCTCAGTAAATACACCGCTCAGTAAATACACCAGTCAGTACATACACTGCTCAGTAAATACACCGCTCAGTAAATACACCGCTCAAAAAAAACATCGCTCAGTAAATACATCGCTCAGTAAATACACCGCTCAGTAAATACATCGCTCAGTAAATGCACCGCTCAGTAAATACACTGCTCAGAAAATACACCGCTCAGTAAATACATCGTTCAGTAAATACACCGCTCAGTAAATACATCGCTCAGTAAATACACCGCTCAGTAAATACATCGCTCAGTAAATACACCGCTCAGTAAATACACTGCTCAGAAAATACATCGCTCAGTAAATACATCGCTCAGTAAATACACCGCTCAGTAAATACATCGCTCAGTAAATACACTGCTCAGAAAATACATCGCTCAGTAAATACACTGCTCAGTAAATACACCAGTCAGTAAATACACCACTCAGTAAATACACGAGTCAGTAAAGACAACACTCAGTAAATACAGCGCTCAGTAAATACACCACTCAGTAAATACATCGCTCAGTAAATACACCGCTCAGTAAATACACCAGTCAGTAAATACACCGCTCAGTAAATACACCAGTCAGTAAATACACCGCTCAGTAAATACACCAGTCAGTAAATACACCGCTCAGTAAATTTAGTAAATACACCACTCAGTAAATACACCGCTCTGTAAATACACCAGTCAGCAAATACACCAGTCAGTCAATACACCGCTCAGTAAATGCACTGCTCAGTAAATACATCGCTCAGTCAATACATCGCTCAGTCAATACACCGCTCAGAAAATACACCGCTCAGTAAATACACCGCTCAGTAAATACACTGCTCAGTAAATACACCACTCAGAAAACAGGAATTACATCGCTCAGTAAATACACCGCTCAGTGAACACAGTAAATATATCGCTGAGCAAATACATCGCTCAGTAAACACATCGCTCAGTAAATTCACCGCTCAGTAAATACATCGCTCAGTAAATACATCGCTCAGTAAACACAGTAAATACATCGCTCAGTAAATACATCGCTCAGCAAATACATCGCTCAGTAAATTCACCGCTCAGTAAATTCACCGCTCAGTAAATACATCGCTCAGTAAACACAGTAAATACATCGCTCAGTAAATACATCGCTCAGCAAATACATCGCTCAGTAAATACACCGCTCATTAAATACACCGCTCAGTAAATACACCAATCAGTAAATATATCGCTCAGTAAACACATCGCTCAGTAAATACACCGCTCAGTAAATACACCACCCAGTAAACACATCGCTCAGTAAATAGACCGCTCAGTCAATACACCACTCAGCAAATACACCGCTCAGTAAATACAGGAAACACATCGCTCAGTAAATACACCGCTCAGTAAATACACCGCCCAGCAAACACATCGCTCAGTAAATACATCGCTAAGTAAATACAACGCTCAGTAAATACAATGCTCAGGAAATACACCGCTCAGTAAATACATCGCTCAGTAAATACAGTAAATACACCACTCACAAATTACAACACACAGAAAATACAGCAGTCAGTAAATACACCGCTCAGTAAATACACCAGTCAGTAAATACACCGCTCAGTAAATACACTGCTCAGGAAATACACCGCTCAGTAAATACACCGTTCAGTAAATACATCGCTCAGTAAATACATCGCTCAGTAAATTTAGTAAATACACCACTCAGTAAATACACCGCTCTGCAAATACACCAGTCAGCAAATACACCAGTCAGTAAATACACGGCTCAGTAAATACACGAGTCAGTAAAGACACCACTCAGTAAATACATCGCTCAGTAAATACACCGCTCAGTAAATACACCAGTCATTAAATAGACACCGCTCAGTAAATACACCGCTCAGAAAATACATCGCTCAGTAAATACACCGCTCAGTCAATACATCGCTCAGTAAATGCACCGCTCAGTAAATACACTGCTCAGAAAATACACCGCTCAGTAAATACATCGCTCAGTAAATACATCGCTCATTAAATACACCGCTCAGAAAATACATCGCTCAGTAAATACACCGCTCAGTAAATACACCAGTCAGTAAATACACCGCTCAGTAAATACACCAGTCAGTAAATACACCGCTCAGTAAATACAACAGACAGTAAATACACCGCTCAGTAAATACACCAGTCAGTAAATACACCGCTCAGTAAATACACGAGTCAGTAAAGACACCACTCAGTAAATACATCGCTCAGTAAATACATCGCTCAGTAAATGCACCGCTCAGTAAATACACTGCTCAGAAAATACACCGCTCAGTAAATACATCGCTCAGTAAATACACGAGTCAGTAAAGATAACACTCAGTAAATACACCGCTCAGTAAATACATCGCTCAGTAAATACACCGCTCAGTAAATACACCAGTCAGTAAATACACCGCTCAGTAAATACACCAGTCAGTAAATACACCGCTCAGTAAATACACCAGTCAGTAAATACACCGCTCAGTAAATACACCAGTCAGTAAATACATCGCTCAGTAAATACATCGCTCAGTCAATACACCGCTCAGTAAATACACTGCTCAGAAAATACATCACTCAGTAAATGCATCGCTCAGTAAATACACCGCTCAGTAAATACACCGCTCAGTATACATCGCTCAGTAAATACATCGCTCAGTAAATACATCGCTCAGTCAATACACCGCTCAGTAAATACACTGCTCAGAAAATACATCGCTCAGTCAATACACCGCTCAGTAAAAACACCGCTCAGTAAATACATCGCTCAGTAAATACACCGCTCAGTAAATACATCGCTCAGAAAATACACCGCTTAGTAAATGCACCGCTCAGTAAATACATCGCTCAGTTAATACATCGCTCAGTAAATACATCGCTCAGTAAATACACCGCTCAGTAAATACACTGCTCAGAAAATACATCGCTCAGTCAATACACCGCTCAGTAAAAACACCGCTCAGCGAATCCATCGCTCAGTAAATACACCGCTCAGTAAATACATCGCTCAGAAAATACACCGCTCAGTAAATACATCGCTCAGTAAATGCACCGCTCAGAAAAAACACCGCTCAGGAAATAGATAGCTCAGTAAATACAGTAAACACATCGCTCAGTGAATACACCGCTCAGTAAATGCACCGCTCAGTAAATACATCGCTCAGAAAATACACCGCTCAGTAAATGCACCGCTCAGTAAATACATCGCTCAGTATGTACACCACTCAGTAAATATATCGCTGAGCAAATACATCGCTCAGTAAACACATCGCTCAGTAAATTCACCGCTCAGTAAATACATCGCTCAGTAAATACACCACTCACAAAACACATCGCTCAGTAAACACAGTAAACACTTCGCTCAGAAAAAACACCACTCAGTAAATACATCGCTCAGTAAACACAGTAAATACATCGCTCAGTAAATACATCGCTCAGCAAATATATCGCTCAGTAAATACACCGCTCATTAAATACACCGCTCAGTAAATACATCGCTCAGCAAATACATCGCTCAGTAAATACACCGCTCAGTAAATATATCGCTCAGTAAATACATCGCTCATTAAATACACCGCTCAGTAAACACATCTTCATTAAATACACCGCTCAGCAAATCCATCGCTCAGTAAATAAACCGCTCAGTAAATACACCGCTCAGTAAATACAGGAAATACACCGCTCAGTAAATACACCACTCAGCAAATACACCGCTCAGTAAATACAGGAAACACACCGCTCAGTAAATACACCGCTCAGTAAATACACCACTCAGCAAGTACAGGAAACACATCGCTCAGTCAATACACCGCTCAGTAAACACATCTTCATTAAATACACCGCTCAGCAAATCCATCGCTCAGTAAATACACCGCTCATTAAATACACCGCTCAGCAAATACAGGAAACACATCGCTCAGTCAATACACCGCTCAGGAAATACACCGCCCAGCAAACACATCGCTCAGTAAATACATCGCTCAGTAAATACACCGCTCAATAAATACACCGCTCAGTAAATACACCGCTCAGTAAATTCAATGCTCAGGAAATACACCGCTCAGTAAATACATCGCTCATTAAATATAGTAAATACACCACTCACAAATTACACCACTCAGAAAATACAGCAGTCAGTAAATACACCGCTCAGTAAATATACCAATCAGTAAATACAGGAAACACACCGCTCAGTAAATACATCGCTCAGAAAATACACAGTTCAGTAAGCACATCGCTCAGTAAATACACCGCTCAGTAAATACAGGAAACACACCGCTCAGTAAATACACCGCTCAGTAAATACACCACTCAGCAAGTACACCGCTCAGTAAATACACCGCTCGGTAAATACAGGAAACACATCACTCAGTAAATACATCGCTCAGGAAATACATCGCTCAGTAAATACACCGCTCAGTAAATACAATGCTCAGGAAATATACCGCTCAGTAAATACATCGCTCAGTAAATACAGTAAATACACCACTCACAAAATACACCACTCAGAAAATACAGCAGTCAGTAAATACACCGCTCAGTAAGTACACCAGTCAGTAAATACACCGCTCAGTAAATACACTGCTCAGGAAATACACCGCTCAGTAAATACATCGCTCAGTAAATACATCGCTCAGTAAATTTAGTAAATACACCACTCAGTAAATACACCGCTCTGTAAATACACCAGTCAGTAAATACACCAGTCAGTAAATACACCGCTCAATAAATACACGAGTCAGGAAAGACACCACTCAGTAAATACATCGCTCAGTAAATACACCGCTCAGTAAATACACCAGTCAGTACATACACTGCTCAGTAAATACACCGCTCAGTAAATACACCGCTCAAAAAAAACATCGCTCAGTAAATACATCGCTCAGTAAATACACCGCTCAGTAAATACATCGCTCAGTAAATGCACCGCTCAGTAAATACACTGCTCAGAAAATACACCGCTCAGTAAATACACTGCTCAGTAAATACACCGCTCAGTAAATACATCGCTCAGTAAATACACCGCTCAGTAAATACATCGCTCAGTAAATACACCGCTCAGTAAATACACTGCTCAGAAAATACATCGCTCAGTAAATACATCGCTCAGTAAATACACCGCTCAGTAAATACACCGCTCAGTAAATACATCGCTCAGTAAATACACTGCTCAGAAAATACATCGCTCAGTAAATACACTGCTCAGGAAATACACCAGTCAGTAAATACACCACTCAGTAAATACACGAGTCAGTAAAGACAACACTCAGTAAATACAGCGCTCAGTAAATACACCACTCAGTAAATACATCGCTCAGTAAATACACCGCTCAGTAAATACACCAGTCAGTAAATACACCGCTCAGTAAATACACCAGTCAGTAAATACACCGCTCAGTAAATACACCAGTCAGTAAATACACCGCTCAGTAAATTTAGTAAATACACCACTCAGTAAATACACCGCTCTGTAAATACACCAGTCAGCAAATACACCAGTCAGTCAATACACCGCTCAGTAAATACACTGCTCAGTAAATACATCGCTCAGTCAATACACCGCTCAGTAAATGCACTGCTCAGTAAATACATCGCTCAGTAAATACACCGATCAGGAAATACATCGCTCAGAAAATAAACCGCTCAGTAAATGCACCACTCAGTAAATACATCGCTCAGTAAATACACCACTCAGTAAATACATCGCTCAGTAAATACACCACTCAGAAAACACACCGCTCAGGAAATACATCGCTCAGTAAATACACCACTCAGTAAACACATCGCTCAGTAAATACACCGCTCAGTAAATACATCGCTCAGAAAATACACTGCTCAGTAAATGCACCGCTCAGTAAATACATCGCTCTGAAAATACACCGCTCAGTAAATGCACCACTCAGTAAATACATCGTTCAGTCAATACATCGCTCAGTCAATACACCGCTCAGAAAATACACCGCTCAGTAAATACACCGCTCAGTAAATACACCGCTCAGTAAATACACCACTCAGAAAACACACCGCTCAGGAATTACATCGCTCAGTAAATACAGTAAACACATCGCTCAGTAAATACACCGCTCAGTGAACACAGTAAATATATCGCTGAGCAAATACATCGCTCAGTAAACACATCGCTCAGTAAATTCACCGCTCAGTAAATACATCGCTCAGTAAATACATCGCTCAGTAAACACAGTAAATACATCGCTCAGTAAATACATCGCTCAGTAAATTCACCGCTCAGTAAATTCACCGCTCAGTAAATACATCGCTCAGTAAACACAGTAAATACATCGCTCAGTAAATACATCGCTCAGCAAATACATCGCTCAGTAAATACACCGCTCATTAAATACACCGCTCAGTAAATACACCAATCAGTAAATATATCGCTCAGTAAACACATCGCTCAGTAAATACACCGCTCAGTAAATACACCACCCAGTAAACACATCGCTCAGTAAATAGACTGCTCAGTCAATACACCACTCAGCAAATACACCGCTCAGTAAATACAGGAAACACATCGCTCAGTAAATACATCGCTAAGTAAATACAACGCTCAGTAAATACAATGCTCAGGAAATACACCGCTCAGTAAATACATCGCTCAGTAAATACAGTAAATACACCACTCACAAATTACAACACACAGAAAATACAGCAGTCAGTAAATACACCGCTCAGTAAATACACCAGTCAGTAAATACACCGCTCAGTAAATACACTGCTCAGGAAATACACCGCTCAGTAAATACACCGTTCAGTAAATACATCGCTCAGTAAATACATCGCTCAGTAAATTTAGTAAATACACCACTCAGTAAATACACCGCTCTGCAAATACACCAGTCAGCAAATACACCAGTCAGTAAATACACGGCTCAGTAAATACACGAGTCAGTAAAGACACCACTCAGTAAATACATCGCTCAGTAAATACACCGCTCAGTAAATACACCAGTCATTAAATATACACCGCTCAGTAAATACACCGCTCAGAAAATACATCGCTCAGTAAATACACCGCTCAGTCAATACATCGCTCAGTAAATGCACCGCTCAGTAAATACACTGCTCAGAAAATACACCGCTCAGTAAATACATCGCTCAGTAAATACATCGCTCATTAAATACACCGCTCAGAAAATACATCGCTCAGTAAATACACCGCTCAGTAAATACACCAGTCAGTAAATACACCGCTCAGTAAATACACCAGTCAGTAAATACACCGCTCAGTAAATACAACAGACAGTAAATACACCGCTCAGTAAATACACCAGTCAGTAAATACACCGCTCAGTAAATACACGAGTCAGTAAAGACACCACTCAGTAAATACATCGCTCAGTAAATACATCGCTCAGTAAATGCACCGCTCAGTAAATACACTGCTCAGAAAATACACCGCTCAGTAAATACATCGCTCAGTAAATACATCGCTCATTAAATACATCGCTCAGTAAATACACCGCTCAGTAAATACACTGCTCAGAAAATACATCGCTCAGTAAATACACCGCTCAGTAAATACACCAGTCAGTAAATACATCGCTCAGTAAATACATCGCTCAGTAAATACACCGCTCAGAAAATACACCGCTCAGGAAATACATCGCTCAGTAAATACACCACTCAGTAAATACACCGCTCAGAAAATACACCGCTCAGGAAATACATCGCTCAGTAAATACACCGCTCAGTAAATACACCACTCAGAAAACACACCGCTCAGGAAATACATCGCTCAGTAAATACAGTAAACACATCGCTCAGTAAATACACCGCTCAGTAAACACAGTAAATATATCGCTGAGCAAATACATCGCTCAGTAAACACATCGCTCAGTAAATTCACCGCTCAGTAAATACATCGCTCAGTGAATACACCACTCACTAAACACATCGCTCAGTAAACACAGTAAACACTTCGCTCAGAAAATACACCACTCAGTAAATACATCGCTCAGTAAACACACTAAATACATCACTCAGTAAATACATCGCTCAGCAAATATATCGCTCAGTAAATACACCGCTCATTAAATACACCGCTCAGTAAATATACCAATCAGTAAATACAGTAAACACACCGCTCAGTAAATACATCGCTCAGAAAATACACAGTTCAGTAAGCACATCGCTCAGTAAATACACCGCTCAGGAAATACAGGAAACACACCGCTCAGTAAATACACCGCTCAGTAAATACACCACTCAGCAAGAACACCGCTCAGTAAATACACCGCTCGGTAAATACAGGAAACACATCACTCAGTAAATACACCGCTCAGGAAATACACCGCCCAGCAAACACATCGCTCAGGAAATACATCGCTCAGTAAATACACCGCTCAAAAAATACACCGCTCAGTAAATACACCGCTCAGTAAATACATCGCTCAGTAAATACAGTAAATACACCACTCACAAATTACACCACTCAGAAAATACAGCAGTCAGTAAATACACCGCTCAGTAAATACACCAGTCAGTAAATACACCGCTCAGTAAATACACTGCTCAGGAAATACACCGCTCAGTAAATACACCATTCAGTAAATACATCGCTCAGTAAATACATCGCTCAGTAAATTTAGTAAATACACCACTCAGTAAATACACCGCTCTGTAAATACACCAGTCAGTAAATACACCAGTCAGTAAATACACCGCTCAATAAATACACGAGTCAGGAAAGACACCAGTCAGTAAATACACGGCTCAGTAAATACACGAGTCAGTAAAGACACCACTCAGTAAATACATCGCTCAGTAAATACACCGCTCAGTAAATACACCAGTCATTAAATATACACCGCTCAGTAAATACACCGCTCAGAAAATACATTGCTCAGTAAATACACCGCTCAGTCAATACATCGCTCAGTAAATGCACCGCTCAGTAAATACACTGCTCAGAAAATACACCGCTCAGTAAATACATCGCTCAGTAAATACATCGCTCATTAAATACACCGCTCAGAAAATACATCGCTCAGTAAATACACCGCTCAGTAAATACACCAGTCAGTAAATACACCGCTCAGTAAATACACCAGTCAGTAAATACACCGCTCAGTAAATACAACAGACAGTAAATACACCGCTCAGTAAATACACCAGTCAGTAAATACACCGCTCAGTAAATACACGAGTCAGTAAAGACACCACTCAGTAAATACATCGCTCAGTAAATACATCGCTCAGTAAATGCACCGCTCAGTAAATACACTGCTCAGAAAATACACCGCTCAGTAAATACATCGCTCAGTAAATACATCGCTCATTAAATACATCGCTCAGTAAATACACCGCTCAGTAAATACACTGCTCAGAAAATACATCGCTCAGTAAATACACCGCTCAGTAAATACACCAGTCAGTAAATACATCGCTCAGTAAATACATCGCTCAGTAAATACACCGCTCAGAAAATACACCGCTCAGGAAATACATCGCTCAGTAAATACACCACTCAGTAAATACACCGCTCAGAAAATACACCGCTCAGGAAATACATCGCTCAGTAAATACACCGCTCAGTAAATACACCACTCAGAAAACACACCGCTCAGGAAATACATCGCTCAGTAAATACAGTAAACACATCGCTCAGTAAATACACCGCTCAGTAAACACAGTAAATATATCGCTGAGCAAAT
Source organism: Heptranchias perlo (assembly GCF_035084215.1). Classification (NCBI taxonomy): domain Eukaryota; kingdom Metazoa; phylum Chordata; class Chondrichthyes; order Hexanchiformes; family Hexanchidae; genus Heptranchias; species Heptranchias perlo. Next base: position 59,360,291 of record NC_090341.1, on the reverse strand, counting down.
ACATCGCTCAGTAAACACATCGCTCAGTAAATTCACCGCTCAGTAAATACATCGCTCAGTGAATACACCACTCACTAAACACATCGATCAGTAAACACAGTAAACACTTCGCTCAGAAAATACACCACTCAGTAAATACATCGCTCAGTAAACACACTAAATACATCACTCAGTAAATACATCGCTCAGCAAATATATCGCTCAGTAAATACACCGCTCATTAAATACACCGCTCAGTAAATATACCAATCAGTAAATACAGGAAACACACCGCTCAGTAAATACATCGCTCAGAAAATACACAGTTCAGTAAGCACATCGCTCAGTAAATACACCGCTCAGGAAATACAGGAAACACACCGCTCAGTAAATACACCGCTCAGTAAATACACCACTCAGCAAGTACACCGCTCAGTAAATACACCGCTCGGTAAATACAGGAAACACATCACTCAGTAAATACACCGCTCAGGAAATACACCGCCCAGCAAACACATCGCTCAGGAAATACATCGCTCAGTAAATACACCGCTCAAAAAATACACCGCTCAGTAAATACACCGCTCAGTAAATACATCGCTCAGTAAATACAGTAAATACACCACTCACAAATTACACCACTCAGAAAATACAGCAGTCAGTAAATACACCGCTCAGTAAATACACCATTCAGTAAATACATCGCTCAGTAAATACATCGCTCAGTAAATTTAGTAAATACACCACTCAGTAAATACACCGCTCTGTAAATACACCAGTCAGTAAATACACCAGTCAGTAAATACACCGCTCAATAAATACACGAGTCAGGAAAGACACCACTCAGTAAATACATCGCTCAGTAAATACACCGCTCAGTAAATACACCAGTCAGTAAATACACTGCTCATTAAATACACCGCTCAGTAAATACACCGCTCAGAAAAAACATCGCTCAGTAAATACATCGCTCAGTAAATACACCGCTCAGTAAATGCACCGCTCAGTAAATACACCGCTCAGTAAATGCACCGCTCAGTAAATACACTGCTCAGAAAATACACCGCTCAGTAAATACATCGCTCAGTCAATACACCGCTCAGTAAACACACCACTCAGTAAATACATGGCTCAGTAAATACACCGCTCAGTAAATACATCGCTCAGGAAATACACCGCTCAGTAAATACATCGCTCAGTAAATACACCGCTCAGTAAATACATCGCTCAGTAAATACACTGCTCAGTAAATACATCGCTCAGTCAATACATCGCTCATTAAATACATCGCTCAGTAAATAGACCGCTCAGTAAATACACTGCTCAGAAAATACATCGCTCAGTAAATACATCGCTCAGTAAATACACCGCTCAGTAAATACATCGCTCAGTAAATACACCGCTCAGGAAATACACTGCTCAGAAAATACATCGTTCAGTAAATACATCGCTCAGTCAATACACCGCTCAGTAAACACACCGCTCAGTAAATACATCGCTCAGTAAATACACCGCTCAGTAAATACACCAGTCAGTAAATACACCACTCAGTAAATACACGAGTCAGGAAAGACAACACTCAGTAAATACAGCGCTCAGTAAATACACCACTCAGTAAATACATCGCTCAGGAAATACACCGCTCAGTAAATACACCAGTCAGTAAATACACCGCTCAGTGAATACACCAGTCAGTAAATACACCGCTCAGTAAATACACCAGTCAGTAAATACACCGCTCAGTAAATACACGAGTCAGTGAAGACACCACTCAGTAAATACATCGCTCAGTAAATACATCGCTCAGTAAACACGCCGCTCAGTAAACACACCGCTAAGTAAATACAATGCTCAGTAAATACATCGCTCAGTCAATACACCGCTCAGTAAATACATCGCTCAGAAAATACATCACTCAGTAAATGCATCGCTCAGTAAATAACCCGCTCAGTAAATACATCCCTCAGTAAATACACCGCTCAGTAAATACATTGCTCAGGAAATACATCGCTCAGTAAATACACCGCTCAGTAAATACACCGCTCAGGAAATACATCGCTCAGTAAATACATCGCTCAGTCAATACACCGCTCAGTAAATACATCCCTCAGTAAATACACCGCTCAGTAAATACACCGCTCAGGAAATACATCGCTCAGTAAATACATCGCTCAGTCAATACACCGCTCAGTAAATACACTGCTCAGAAAATACATCGCTCAGTAAATACATCGCTCAGGAAATACACTGCTCAGAAAATACATCGCTCAGTAAAAACACCGCTCAGCAAATACATCGCTCAGTCAATACACCGCTCAGTAAATACATCCCTCAGTAAATACACCGCTCAGTAAAAACACCGCTCAGGAAATACATCGCTCAGTAAATACATCGCTCAGTCAATACACCACTCAGTAAATACACTGCTCAGAAAATACATCGCTCAGTAAATACATCGCTCAGTAAATACACTGCTCAGAAAATACATCGCTCAGTAAAAACACCGCTCAGCAAATACATCGCTCAGTAAATGCACCACTCAGGAAATACATCGCTCAGGAAATACACCACTCAGTAAATACATCGCTCAGTAAAGACACCACTCAGAAAACACACCGCTCAGGAAACACGCCGCTCAGTAAACACACCGCTAAGTAAATACAATGCTCAGTAAATACATCGCTCAGTCAATACACCGCTCAGTAAATACATCGCTCAGAAAATACATCACTCAGTAAATGCATCGCTCAGTAAATAACCCGCTCAGTAAATACATCCCTCAGTAAATACACCGCTCAGTAAATACATCGCTCAGTAAATACATCGCTCAGTAAATACATCGCTCAGTAAATACACCGCTCAGGAAATACATCGCTCAGTAAATACATCGCTCAGTCAATACACCGCTCAGTAAATACACTGCTCAGAAAATACATCGCTCAGTAAATACATCGCTCAGAAAATACATCGCTCAGTAAAAACACCGCTCAGCAAATACATCGCTCAGTAAATACATCTCTCAGAAAATACACCGCTCAGTAAATGCACCACTCAGTAAATACATCGCTCAGGAAATACACCACTCAGTAAATACATCGCTCAGTAAAGACACCACTCAGAAAACACACCGCTCAGGAAATACATCGCTCAGTAAATACACCACTCAGAAAACACACCGCTCAGGAAATAGATCGCTCAGTAAATATAGTAAACACATCGCTCAGTAAATACACCGCTCAGTAAACACAGTAAATATATCGCTCAGCAAATACATCGCTCAGTAAATACACCGCTCAGTAAATACACCGCTCAGTAAATACACGACTCAGTAAATACACCACTCAGTAAATATATCGCTGAGCAAATACATCGCTCAGTAAACACATCGCTCAGTCAATTCACCGCTCAGTTAATACATCGCTCAGTAAATGCACCACTCATTAAACATATCGCTCAGTAAACACAGTAAACACTTCGCTCAGAAAATACACCACTCAGTAAATACATCGCTCAGTAAACACAGTAAATACATCCCTCAGTGAATACATCGCTCAGCAAATACATCGCTCATTAAATACACCGCTCATTAAATACATACCTCAGTAAATACACCGCTCAGTAAACACGTCGCTCAGTAAATACACCGCTCAGTAAACACATGGCTCATTAAATACACCGCTCAGCAAATCCATCGCTCAGTAAATACACCACTCAGTAAATACATACCTCAGTAAATACACCGCTCAGTAAACACGTCGCTCAGTAAATACACCGCTCAGTAAACACATCGCTCAGTAAATACACCGCTCAGGAAATACACCGCCCAGTAAACACATCGCTCAGTAAATACACCGCTCAGTAAATACACCACTCAGCAAGTACACCGCTCAGTAAATACACCGCTCGGTAAATACAGGAAACACATCGCTCAGTAAATACACCGCTCAGGAAATACACCGCCCAGTAAACACATCGCTCAGTAAATACACCGCTCAGTAAATACACCACTCAGCAAGTACACCGCTCAGTAAATACACCGCTCGGTAAATACAGGAAACACATCGCTCAGTAAATACACCGCTCAGTAAATACACCGCCCAGTAAACACATCGCTCAGTAAATACACCGCTCAATAAATACACCGCTCAGTAAATACACCGCTCAGTAAATACACCGCTCAGTAAATACAATGCTCAGGAAATACACCGCTCAGTAAATACATCGCTCAGTAAATACACCGCTCAGGAAATACACTGCTCTGTAAATACACCGTTCAGTAAATTTAGTAAATACACCACTCAGTAAATACACCACTCAGTAAATACACCGCTCAGTAAATACACCGCTCTGTAAATACACCAGTCAGTAAATACACCAGTCAGTAAAAACACCACTCAGGAAATACATCGCTCAGTAAATACACCGCTCAGAAAATACATCGCTCAGTAAAGACATCGCTCAGTAAATACATCGCTCAGTAAATACACCGCTCAGTAAATACATCGCTCAGTAAATACACCACATCGCTCAGTCAATACACCGCTCAGTAAATACACTGCTCAGAAAATACATCGCTCAGTAAATACACCGCTCAGAAAATACATCGCTCAGTAAAGACATCGCTCAGTAAATACATCGCTCAGTAAATACACCGCTCAGTAAATACATCGCTCAGTAAATACACCACATCGCTCAGTCAATACACCGCTCAGTAAATACACTGCTCAGAAAATACATCGCTCAGTAAATACACCGCTCAGTAAATACACCGCTCAATAAATACACCGCTCAGTAAATACACCGCTCAGTAAATGCACTGCTCAATAAATACATCGCTCAGTAAATACACCGCTCAGTAAATACACCGCTCACTAAATACACCGCTCAGTAAATACACCGCTCAATAAATACACCGCTCAGTAAATACACCGCTCAGTAAATACATCGCTCAGTAAATACATCGCTCAGTCAATACACCGCTCAGTAAATACACTGCTCAGAAAATACATCGCTCAGTAAATACATCGCTCAGTCAATACACCGCTCAGTAAATACACCGCTCAATAAATACACCGCTCAGTAAATGCACTGCTCAGAAAATACATCGCTCAGTAAATACATCGCTCAGTAAATATAGTAAACACACCACTCAGTAAATACATTGCTCAGTGAACACACCACTCAGTAAATACATCGCTCAGTAAATACACCGCTCAGTAAATATATCGCTCAGTAAATACAGTAAACACACCACTCAGTAAATACATCGCTCAGTAAATACAGTAAACACACCACCCAGTAAATACATCGCTCATTGAACACACCACTCAGTAAATACATCGCTCAGTAAATACACCACTCAGTAAATACATCGCTCAGTGAACACACCACTCAGTAAATACATCGCTCAGTCAATACACCGCTCAGTATATACACTGCTCAGAAAATACATCGCTCAGTAAATACATCGCTCAGTAAATACAGTAAACACACCACTCAGTAAATATATCGCTCAGTGAACACACCACTCAGTAAATACACCGCTCAGTAAATACACCACTCAGTAAATACACCTCTCAGTAAATACACCGCTGAGTAAATACTTCGCTCAGTAAATACACCGCTCAGGAAATACATCGCTCAGTAAATACACCGCTCAGCAAATACACCGCTCAGTAAATACATCGCTCAGGAAATACAGTAAACACACCACTCAGTAAATACATCGCTCAGTAAATACACCACTCAGTAAATACACCTCTCAGTAAATACACCGCTCAGTAAATATATCGCTCAGTAAACACATTGCTCAGTAAATACACCACTCAGTAAATACACCGCTCAGTAAATACACCGCTCAGTAAATACAGTAAATACACCACTCACAAATTACACCACTCAGAAAATACAGCAGTCAGTAAATACACCGCTCAGTAAATACACCAGTCAGTAAATACACCGCTCAGTAAATACACTGCTCAGGAAATACACCGCTCAGTAAATACACCATTCAGTAAATACACCACTCAGTAAATACGCCGCTCTGTAAATACACCAGTCAGTAAATACACCAGTCAGTAAATACACCGCTCAATAAATACACGAGTCAGGAAAGACACCACTCAGTAAATACATCGCTCAGTAAATACACCGCTCAGTAAATACACCAGTCAGTAAATACACTGCTCAGTAAATACACCGCTCAGTAAATACACCGCTCAGAAAAAACATCGCTCAGTAAATACATCGCTCAGTAAATACACCGCTCAGTAAATGCAACGCTCAGTAAATACACTGCTCAGAAAATACACCGCTCAGTAAATACATCGTTCAGTAAATACATCGCTCATTAAATACAACGCTCAGTAAATACACTGCTCAGAAAATAGATCGCTCAGTAAATACATCGCTCAGTCAATACACCGCTCAGTAAACACACCGCTCAGTAAATACATGGCTCAGTAAATACACCGCTCAGTAAATACATCGCTCAGGAAATACACCGCTCAGTAAATACATCGCTCAGTAAATACACCGCTCAGTAAATACATCGCTCAGTAAATACACCGCTCAGTAAATACATCGCTCATTAAATACATCGCTCATTAAATACATCGCTCAGTAAATACACCGCTCAGTAAATACATCGCTCAGTAAATACACCGCTCAGTAAATACACCGCTCAGTAAATACACCGCTCAGTAAATACATCGCTCATTAAATACATCGCTCAGTAAATACACTGCTCAGTAAATACACCGCTCAGTAAATACATCGCTCAGTAAATACACCGCTCAGTAAATACATCGCTCAGTAAATACATCGCTCAGTAAATACACCGCTCAGTAAATACACTGCTCAGAAAATACATCGTTCAGTAAATACATCTCTCAGTCAATACACCGCTCAGTAAACACACCGCTCAGTAAATACATCGCTCAGTAAATACACCGCTCAGTAAATACACCAGTCAGTAAATACACCAGTAAAGACACGAGTCAGGAAAGACAACACTCAGTAAATACAGCGCTCAGTAAATACACCACTCAGTGAATACACCAGTCAGTAAATACACCGCTCAGTAAATACACCAGTCAGTAAATACACCGCTCAGTAAATACACCAGTCAGTGAAGACACCACTCAGTAAATACAATGCTCACTAAATACATCGCTCAGCAAATGCATCGCTCAGTAAATAACCCGCTCAGTAAATACATCCCTCAGTAAATACAACGCTCAGTAAATACATCGCTCAGTAAATACACTGCTCAGAAAATACATCGCTCAGTAAATACATCGCTCAGTAAATACACCGCTCAGTAAATACATCGCTCAGTAAATACATCGCTCAGTAAATACACCACTCAGAAAACACACCGCTCAGGAAATAGATCGCTCAGTAAATATAGTAAACACATCGCTCAGTAAATACACCGCTCAGTAAACACAGTAAATATATCGCTCAGCAAATACATCGCTCAGTAAATACACCGCTCAGTGAATACACCGCTCAGTAAATACACGACTCAGTAAATACACCGCTCAGTAAATACACCGCTCAGTAAATACACCACTCATTAAACATATCGCTCAGTAAACACAGTAAACACTTCGCTCAGAAAATACACCACTCAGTAAATACATCGCTCAGTAAATACAGTAAATACATCCCTCAGTGAATACATCGCTCAGCAAATACATCGCTCATTAAATACACCGCTCATTAAATACATACCTCAGTAAATACACCGCTCAGTAAACACGTCGCTCAGTAAATACACCGCTCAGTAAACACATCGCTCATTAAATACACCGCTCAGCAAATCCATCGCTCAGTAAATACACCACTCAGTAAATAAATACCTCAGTAAATACACCGCTCAGTAAACACGTCGCTCAGTAAATACACCGCTCAGTAAACACATCGCTCAGTAAATACACCACTCAGGAAATACACCGCCCAGTAAACACATCGCTCAGTAAATACACCGCTCAGTAAATACACCACTCAGCAAGTACACCGCTCAGTAAATACACCGCTCGGTAAATACAGGAAACACATCGCTCAGTAAATACACCGCTCAGTAAATACACCGCCCAGTAAACACATCGCTCAGTAAATACATCGCTCAGTAAATACACCGCTCAATAAATACACCGCTCAGTATATACACCGCTCAGTAAATACAATGCTCAGGAAATACACCGCTCAGTAAATACATCGCTCAGTAAATACATCGCTCAGTAAATACATCGCTCAGTAAATACAGTAAATACACCACTCACAAATTACACCACTCAGAAAATACAGCAGTCAGCAAATACAACGCTCAGTAAATACACCAGTCAGTAAATACACCGCTCAGTAAATACACTGCTCAGGAAATACACCGCTCAGTAAATACACTGCTCAGAAAATACATCGCTCAGTAAATTTAGTAAATACACCACTCAGTAAATACACCGCTCTGTAAATACACCAGTCAGTAAATACACCAGTCAGTAAAAACACCACTCAGGAAATACATCGCTCAGTAAATACACCGCTCAGTAAATACACCAGTCAGTAAATACACTGCTCAGTAAATACACCGCTCAGTAAATACACTGCTCAGTAAATACACCGCTCAGTAAATACACCGCTCAGAAAATACATCGCTCAGTAAATACATCGCTCAGTAAATACACCGCTCAGTAAATACATCGCTCAGTAAATGCACCGCTCAGTAAATACACTGCTCAGAAAATAGACCGCTCAGTAAATACATTGTTCAGTAAATACATCGCTCATTAAATACATCGCTCAGTAAATACACCGCTCAGTAAATACACTGCTCAGAAAATACATCGCTCAGTAAATACATCGCTCAGTAAATACACCGCTCAGTAAATACATCGCTCAGTCAATACACCGCTCAGTAAATACACTGCTCAGAAAATACATCGCTCAGTAAATACATCGCTCAGTCAATACAACGCTCAGTAAATACACTGCTCAATAAATACATCGCTCAGTAAATACACCGCTCAATAAATACACCGCTCAGTAAATACACCGCTCACTAAATACACCGCTCAGTAAATACACCGCTCAATAAATACACCGCTCAGTAAATACACCGCTCAGTAAATACATCGCTCAGTAAATACATCGCTCAGTCAATACATCGCTCAGTAAATACATCGCTCAGTCAATACACCGCTCAGTAAATACACCGCTCAATAAATACACCGCTCAGTAAATACACTGCTCAGAAAATACATCGCTCAGTAAATACATCGCTCAGTAAATATAGTAAACACACCACTCAGTAAATACATCGCTCAGTGAACACACCACTCAGTAAATACATCGCTCAGTAAATACACCACTCAGTAAATACATCGCTCAGTCAATACACCGCTCAGTATATACACTGCTCAGAAAATACATCGCTCAGTAAATACATCGCTCAGTAAATACAGTAAACACACCACTCAGTAAATACATCGCTCAGTGAACACACCACTCAGTAAATACACCGCTCAGTAAATACACCACTCAGTAAATACACCTCTCAGTAAATACTTCGCTCAGTAAATACACCGCTCAGTAAATACATCGCTCAGTAAATACACCGCTCAGCAAATACACCGCTCAGTAAATACATCGCTCAGGAAATACACCGCTCAGTAAATATATCGCTCAGTAAATACACCGCTCAGAAAATACATCGCTCAGTAAATACAGTAAACACACCATTCAGTAAATACATCGCTCAGTAAATACACCGCTCAGTAAATACATCGCTCAGTAAATGCACCGCTCAGTAAATACACTGCTCAGAAAATAGACCGCTCAGTAAATACATTGTTCAGTAAATACATCGCTCATTAAATACATCGCTCAGTAAATACACCGCTCAGTAAATACACTGCTCAGAAAATACATCGCTCAGTAAATACATCGCTCAGTAAATACACCGCTCAGTAAATACATCGCTCAGTCAATACACCGCTCAGTAAATACACTGCTCAGAAAATACATCGCTCAGTAAATACATCGCTCAGTCAATACAACGCTCAGTAAATACACTGCTCAATAAATACATCGCTCAGTAAATACACCGCTCAATAAATACACCGCTCAGTAAATACACCGCTCACTAAATACACCGCTCAGTAAATACACCGCTCAATAAATACACCGCTCAGTAAATACACCGCTCAGTAAATACATCGCTCAGTAAATACATCGCTCAGTCAATACATCGCTCAGTAAATACATCGCTCAGTCAATACACCGCTCAGTAAATACACCGCTCAATAAATACACCGCTCAGTAAATACACTGCTCAGAAAATACATCGCTCAGTAAATACATCGCTCAGTAAATATAGTAAACACACCACTCAGTAAATACATCGCTCAGTGAACACACCACTCAGTAAATACATCGCTCAGTAAATACACCACTCAGTAAATACATCGCTCAGTCAATACACCGCTCAGTATATACACTGCTCAGAAAATACATCGCTCAGTAAATACATCGCTCAGTAAATACAGTAAACACACCACTCAGTAAATACATCGCTCAGTGAACACACCACTCAGTAAATACACCGCTCAGTAAATACACCACTCAGTAAATACACCTCTCAGTAAATACTTCGCTCAGTAAATACACCGCTCAGTAAATACATCGCTCAGTAAATACACCGCTCAGCAAATACACCGCTCAGTAAATACATCGCTCAGGAAATACACCGCTCAGTAAATATATCGCTCAGTAAATACACCGCTCAGAAAATACATCGCTCAGTAAATACAGTAAACACACCATTCAGTAAATACATCGCTCAGGAAATACACCGCTCAGTAAATATATCGCTCAGTAAATACACCTCTCAGCAAATACACCGCTCAGTAAATATATCGCTCAGTAAACACATTGCTCAGTAAATACACCACTCAGTAAATACATCGCTCAGTAAATACACCGCTGAGTAAATACTTCGCTCAGTAAATACACCACTCAGTAAATACACCTCTCAGTAAATACACCTCTCAGTAAATACATCGCTCAGTAAATACACCGCTCAGAAAATACATCGCTCAGTAAATACACCACTCAGTAAATACACCTCTCAGTAAATACACCGCTCAGTAAATATACCGCTCAGTAAATACACCGCTCAGTAAATACATCGCTCAGTAAATACACCGCTCTGTAAATATACCGCTCAGTAAATATACCGCTCAGTAAATACACCGCTCAGTAAATACACCGCTCAGTAAATACATCGCTCAGTAAGTACATCGCTCAGTCAATACACCGCTCAGTAAATATATCGCTCAGCAAATACATCGCTCAGTAAATACACCGCTCAGTAAATACACCGCTCAGTAAATACACGACTCAGTAAATACACCACTCAGTAAATATATCGCTGAGTAAATACTTCGCTCAGGAAATACATCGCTCAGTCAATACACCGCTCAGTAAATACACCACTCAGAAAATACATCGCTCAGTAAGTACATCGCTCAGTCAATACACCGCTCAGTAAATATATCGCTCAGCAAATACATCGCTCAGTAAATACACCGCTCAGTAAATACACGACTCAGTAAATACACCACTCAGTAAATATATCGCTGAGCAAATACATCGCTCAGTAAACACATCGCTCAGTCAATTCACCGCTCAGTTAATACATCGCTCAGTAAATGCACCACTCATTAAACATATCGCTCAGTAAACACAGTAAACACTTCGCTCAGAAAATACACCACTCAGTAAATACATCGCTCAGTAAACACAGTAAATACATCCCTCAGTGAATACATCGCTCAGCAAATACATCGCTCATTAAATACACCGCTCATTAAATACATACCTCAGTAAATACACCGCTCAGTAAACACGTCGCTCAGTAAATACACCGCTCAGTAAACACATCGCTCAGTAAATACACCGCTCAGGAAATACACCGCCCAGTAAACACATCGCTCAGTAAATACACCGCTCAGTAAATACACCACTCAGCAAGTACACCGCTCAGTAAATACACCGCTCAGTGAACACACCACTCAGTAAATACTTCGCTCAGTAAATACACCACTCAGTAAATACATCGCTCAGTCAATACACCGCTCAGTATATACACTGCTCAGAAAATACATCGCTCAGTAAATACATCGCTCAGTAAATACAGTAAACACACCACTCAGTAAATACATCGCTCAGTGAACACACCACTCAGTAAATACACCGCTCAGTAAATACACCACTCAGAAAATACACCTCTCAGTAAATACATCGCTCAGTAAATACACCGCTGAGTAAATACTTCGCTCAGTAAATACACCGCTCAGTAAATACATCGCTCAGTAAATACACCGCTCAGCAAATACACCGCTCAGTAAATACATCGCTCAGGAAATACACCGCTCAGTAAATATATCGCTCAGTAAATACACCGCTCAGAAAATCCATCGCTCAGTAAATACAGTAAACACACCACTCAGTAAATACATCGCTCAGTAAATACACCACTCAGTAAATACACCTCTCAGCAAATACACCGCTCAGTAAATATATCGCTCAGTAAACACATTACCCAGTAAATACACCACTCAGTAAATACATCGCTCAGTAAATACACCGCTGAGTAAATACTTCGCTCAGTAAATACACCTCTCAGTAAATACACCTCTCAGTAAATACACTGCTGAGTAAATACTTCGCTCAGTAAATACACCACTCAGTAAATACACCTCTCAGTAAATACACCTCTCAGAAAATACATCGCTCAGTAAATACACCACTCAGTAAATACACCTCTCAGTAAATACACCGCTCAGTAAATATACCGCTCAGTAAATACACCGCTCAGTAAATACATCGCTCAGTAAATACACCGCTCTGTAAATATACCGCTCAGTAAATATACCGCTCAGTAAATACACCGCTCAGTAAATGCACCGCTGAGTAAATACTTCGCTCAGTAAATACATCGCTCAGTCAATACACCGCTCAGTAAATACACCACTCAGAAAATACATCGCTCAGTAAGTACATCGCTCAGTCAATACACCGCTCAGTAAATATATCGCTCAGCAAATACATCGCTCAGTAAATACACCGCTCAGTAAATACACCGCTCAGTAAATACACGACTCAGTAAATACACCACTCAGTAAATATATCGCTGAGCAAATACATCGCTCAGTAAACACATCGCTCAGTCAATTCACCGCTCAGTTAATACATCGCTCAGTAAATGCACCACTCATTAAACATATCGCTCAGTAAACACAGTAAACACTTCGCTCAGAAAATACACCACTCAGTAAATACATCGCTCAGTAAACACAGTAAATACATCCCTCAGTGAAAACATCGCTCAGCAAATACATCGCTCATTAAATACACCGCTCATTAAATACATACCTCAGCAAATACACCGCTCAGTAAACACGTCGCTCAGTAAATACACCGCTCAGTAAACACATCGCTCATTAAATACACCGCTCAGCAAATCCATCGCTCAGTAAATACACCACTCAGTAAATACATACCTCAGTAAATACACCGCTCAGTAAACACGTCGCTCAGTAAATACACCGCTCAGTAAACACATCGCTCAGTAAATACACCGCTCAGGAAATACACCGCCCAGTAAACACATCGCTCAGTAAATACACCGCTCAGTAAATACACCACTCAGCAAGTACACCGCTCAGTAAATACACCGCTCGGTAAATACAGGAAACACATCGCTCAGTAAATACACCGCTCAGTAAATACACCGCCCAGTAAACACATCGCTCAGTAAATACACCGCTCAGTAAATACACCACTCAGCAAGTACACCGCTCAGTAAATACACCGCTCGGTAAATACAGGAAACACATCGCTCAGTAAATACACCGCTCAGTAAATACACCGCCCAGTAAACACATCGCTCAGTAAATACACCGCTCAATAAATACACCGCTCAGTAAATACACCGCTCAGTAAATACAATGCTCAGGAAATACACCGCTCAGTAAATACATCGCTCAGTAAATACACTGCTCAGGAAATACACCGCTCAGTAAATACACCGTTCAGTAAATACATCGCTCAGTAAATACATCGCTCAGTAAATACAGTAAATACACCACTCACAAATTACACCACTCAGAAAATACAGCAGTCAGTAAATACAACGCTCAGTAAATACACCAGTCAGTAAATACACCGCTCAGTAAATACTCTGCTCAGGAAATACACCGCTCAGTAAATACAATGCTCAGAAAATACATCGCTCAGTAAATTTAGTAAATACACCACTCAGTAAATACACCGCTCTGTAAATACACCAGTCAGTAAATACACCAGTCAGTAAAAACACCACTCAGGAAATACATCGCTCATTAAATACACCGCTCAGTAAATACACCAGTCAGTAAATACACTGCTCAGTAAATACACCGCTCAGTAAATACACTGCTCAGTAAATACACCGCTCAGTAAATACATCGCTCAGTAAATACATCGCTCAGTAAATACACCGCTCAGTAAATACATCGCTCAGTAAATACATCGCTCAGTAAATACACCGCTCAGAAAATACATCGCTCAGTAAATACATCGCTCAGTAAATACACCGCTCAGTAAATACATCGCTCAGTAAATGCACCGCTCAGTAAATACACTGCTCAGAAAATAGACCGCTCAGTAAATACATCGTTCAGTAAATACATCGCTCATTAAATACATCGCTCAGTAAATACACCGCTCAGTAAATACACTGCTCAGAAAATACATCGCTCAGTAAATACACCGCTCATAAATACACCGCTCAATAAATACACCGCTCAGTAAATACACCGCTCAGTAAATACACTGCTCAATAAATACATCGCTCAGTAAATACACCGCTCAATAAATACACCGCTCAGTAAATACACCGCTCACTAAATACACCGCTCAGTAAATACACCGCTCAATAAATACACCGCTCAGTAAATACACCGCTCAGTAAATACATCGCTCAGTCAATAAACCGCTCAGTAAATACACTGCTCAGAAAATACATCGCTCAGTAAATACATCGCTCAGTCAATACACCGCTCAGTAAATACACCGCTCAATAAATACACCGCTCAGTAAATACACTGCTCAGAAAATACATCGCTCAGTAAATACATCGCTCAGTAAATATAGTAAACACACCACTCAGTAAATACATTGCTCAGTGAACACACCACTCAGTAAATACATCGCTCAGTAAATACACCGCTCAGTAAATATATCGCTCAGTAAATACAGTAAACACACCACTCAGTAAATACATCGCTCAGTAAATACAGTAAACACACCACTCAGTAAATACATCGCTCAGTGAACACACCACTCAGTAAATACATCGCTCAGTAAATACACCACTCAGTAAATACATCGCTCAGTGAACACACCACTCAGTAAATACATCGCTCAGTCAATACACCGCTCAGTATATACACTGCTCAGAAAATACATCGCTCAGTAAATACATCGCTCAGTAAATACAGTAAACACACCACTCAGTAAATATATCGCTCAGTGAACACACCACTCAGTAAATACACCGCTCAGTAAATACACCACTCAGTAAATACACCTCTCAGTAAATACATCGCTCAGTAAATACACCGCTGAGTAAATACTTCGCTCAGTAAATACACCGCTCAGCAAATACACCGCTCAGTAAATACATCGCTCAGGAAATACACCGCTCAGTAAATATATCGCTCAGTAAATACACCGCTCAGAAAATACATCGCTCAGTAAATACAGTAAACACACCACTCAGTAAATACATCGCTCAGTAAATACACCACTCAGTAAATACACCGCTCAGTAAATATATCGCTCAGTAAACACATTGCTCAGTAAATACACCACTCAGTAAATACACCGCTCAGTAAATACACCGCTCAGTAAATACAGTAAATACACCACTCACAAATTACACCACTCAGAAAATACAGCAGTCAGTAAATACACCGCTCAGTAAATACACCAGTCAGTAAATACACCGCTCAGTAAATACACTGCTCAGGAAATACACCGCTCAGTAAATACACCATTCAGTAAATACATCGCTCAGTAAATACATCGCTCAGTAAATTTAGTAAATACACCACTCAGTAAATACACCGCTCTGTAAATACACCAGTCAGTAAATACACCAGTCAGTAAATACACCGCTCAATAAATACACGAGTCAGGAAAGACACCACTCAGTAAATACATCGCTCAGTAAATACACCGCTCAGTAAATACACCAGTCAGTAAATACACTGCTCAGTAAATACACCGCTCAGTAAATACACCGCTCAGAAAAAAAATCGCTCAGTAAATACATCGCTCAGTAAATACACCGCTCAGTAAATGCACCGCTCAGTAAATACACTGCTCAGAAAATACACCGCTCAGGAAATACATCGTTCAGTAAATACATCGCTCATTAAATACACCGCTCAGTAAATACACTGCTCAGAAAATAGATCGCTCAGTAAATACATCGCTCAGTCAATACACCGCTCAGTAAACACACCGCTCAGTAAATACATGGCTCAGTAAATACACCGCTCAGTAAATACATCGCTCAGGAAATACACCGCTCAGTAAATACATCGCTCAGTAAATACACCGCTCAGTAAATACATCGCTCAGTAAAGACACCGCTCAGTAAATACATCGCTCATTAAATACATCGCTCAGTAAATACACCGCTCAGTAAATACACTGCTCAGAAAATACATCGCTCAGTAAATACATCGCTCAGTAAATACACCGCTCAGTAAATACATCGCTCAGTAAATACACCGCTCAGTAAATACACTGCTCAGAAAATACATCGTTCAGTAAATACATCGCTCAGTCAATACACCGCTCAGTAAACACACCGCTCAGTAAATACATCGCTCAGTAAATACACCGCTCAGTAAATACACCAGTCAGTAAATACACCACTCAGTAAAGACACGAGTCAGGAAAGACAACACTCAGTAAATACAGCGCTCAGTAAATACACCACTCAGTAAATATATCGCTCAGTAAATACACCGCTCAGTGAATACACCAGTCAGTAAATACACCGCTCAGTAAATACACCAGTCAGTGAAGACACCACTCAGTAAATACAATGCTCACTAAATACATCGCTCAGTAAATGCATCGTTCAGTAAATAACCCGCTCAGTAAATACATCCCTCAGTAAATACACCGCTCAGTAAATACATCGCTCAGTAAATACACTGCTCAGAAAATACATCGCTCAGTAAATACATCGCTCAGTAAATACACCGCTCAGTAAATACATCGCTCAGTAAATACATCGCTCAGTAAATACACCACTCAGAAAACACACCGCTCAGGAAATAGATCGCTCAGTAAATATAGTAAACACATCGCTCAGTAAATACACCGCTCAGTAAACACAGTAAATATATCGCTCAGCAAATACATCGCTCAGTAAATACACCGCTCAGTAAATACACCGCTCAGTAAATACACGACTCAGTAAATACACCGCTCAGTAAATACACCGCTCAGTAAATACACCACTCATTAAACATATCGCTCAGTAAACACAGTAAACACTTCGCTCAGAAAATACACCACTCAGTAAATACATCGCTCAGTAAACACAGTAAATACATCCCTCAGTGAATACATCGCTCAGCAAATACATCGCTCATTAAATACACCGCTCATTAAATACATACCTCAGTAAATACACCGCTCAGTAAACACGTCGCTCAGTAAATACACCGCTCAGTAAACACATCGCTCATTAAATACCCCGCTCAGCAAATCCATCGCTCAGTAAATACACCACTCAGCAAATACATACCTCAGCAAATACACCGCTCAGTAAACACGTCGCTCAGTAAATACACCGCTCAGTAAACACATCGCTCAGTAAATACACCACTCAGGAAATACACCGCCCGGTAAACACATAGCTCAGTAAATACACCGCTCAGTAAATACACCGCTCAGTAAATACACCGCTCAGTAAATACACCGCCCGGTAAACACATCGCTCAGTAAATACACCGCTCAGTAAATACACTGCTCAGAAAATACATCGCTCAGTAAATACATCGCTCAGTAAATACACCGCTCAGTAAATACATCGCTCAGTAAATACATCGCTCAGTAAATACACCACTCAGAAAACACACCGCTCAGGAAATAGATCGCTCAGTAAATATAGTAAACACATCGCTCAGTAAATACACCGCTCAGTAAACACAGTAAATATATCGCTCAGCAAATACACCGCTCAGTAAATACACCGCTCAGTAAATACACGACTCAGTAAATACACCGCTCAGTAAATACACCGCTCAGTAAATACACCACTCATTAAACATATCGCTCAGTAAACACAGTAAACACTTCGCTCAGAAAATACACCACTCAGTAAATACATCGCTCAGTAAACACAGTAAATACATCCCTCAGTGAATACATCGCTCAGCAAATACATCGCTCATTAAATACACCGCTCATTAAATACATACCTCAGTAAATACACCGCTCAGTAAACACGTCGCTCAGTAAATACACCGCTCAGTAAACACATCGCTCATTAAATACACCGCTCAGCAAATCCATCGCTCAGTAAATACACCACTCAGTAAATACATACCTCAGTAAATACACCGCTCAGTAAACACGTCGCTCAGTAAATACACCGCTCAGTAAACACATCGCTCAGTAAATACACCGCTCAGGAAATACACCGCCCAGTAAACACATCGCTCAGTAAATACACCGCTCAGTAAATACACCACTCAGCAAGTACACCGCTCAGTAAATACACCGCTCGGTAAATACAGGAAACACATCGCTCAGTAAATACACCGCTCAGTAAATACACCGCCCAGTAAACACATCGCTCAGTAAATACATCGCTCAGTAAATACACCGCTCAATAAATACACCGCTCAGTAAATACACCGCTCAGTAAATACAATGCTCAGGAAATACACCGCTCAGTAAATACATCGCTCAGTAAATACACTGCTCAGGAAATACACCGCTCAGTAAATACACCGTTCAGTAAATACATCGCTCAGTAAATACATCGCTCAGTAAATACAGTAAATACACCACTCACAATTACACCACTCAGAAAATACAGCAGTCAGTAAATACAACGCTCAGTAAATACACCAGTCAGTAAATACACCGCTCAGTAAATACACTGCTCAGGAAATACACCGCTCAGTAAATACACTGCTCAGAAAATACATCGCTCAGTAAATTTAGTAAATACACCACTCAGTAAATACACCGCTCTGTAAATACACCAGTCAGTAAATACACCAGTCAGTAAAAACACCACTCAGGAAATACATCGCTCAGTAAATACACCGCTCAGTAAATACACCAGTCAGTAAATACACTGCTCAGTAAATACACCGCTCAGTAAATACACTGCTCAGTAAATACACCGCTCAGTAAATACACCGCTCAGAAAATACATCGCTCAGTAAATACATCGCTCAGTAAATACACCGCTCAGTAAATACATCGCTCAGTAAATGCACCGCTCAGTAAATACACTGCTCAGAAAATAGACCGCTCAGTAAATACATCGTTCAGTAAATACATCGCTCATTAAATACATCGCTCAGTAAATACACCGCTCAGTAAATACACTGCTCAGTAAATACACCACTCAGTAAATACATCGCTCAGTCAATACACCGCTCAGTATATACACTGCTCAGAAAATACATCGCTCAGTAAATACATCGCTCAGTAAATACAGTAAACACACCACTCAGTAAATACATCGCTCAGTGAACACACCACTCAGTAAATACACCGCTCAGTAAATACACCACTCAGAAAATACACCTCTCAGTAAATACATCGCTCAGTAAATACACCGCTGAGTAAATACTTCGCTCAGTAAATACACCGCTCAGTAAATACATCGCTCAGTAAATACACCGCTCAGCAAATACACCGCTCAGTAAATACATCGCTCAGGAAATACACCGCTCAGTAAATATATCGCTCAGTAAATACACCGCTCAGAAAATCCATCGCTCAGTAAATACAGTAAACACACCACTCAGTAAATACATCGCTCAGTAAATACACCACTCAGTAAATACACCTCTCAGCAAATACACCGCTCAGTAAATATATCGCTCAGTAAACACATTACCCAGTAAATACACCACTCAGTAAATACATCGCTCAGTAAATACACCGCTGAGTAAATACTTCGCTCAGTAAATACACCTCTCAGTAAATACACCTCTCAGTAAATACACTGCTGAGTAAATACTTCGCTCAGTAAATACACCACTCAGTAAATACACCTCTCAGTAAATACACCTCTCAGAAAATACATCGCTCAGTAAATACACCACTCAGTAAATACACCTCTCAGTAAATACACCGCTCAGTAAATATACCGCTCAGTAAATACACCGCTCAGTAAATACATCGCTCAGTAAATACACCGCTCTGTAAATATACCGCTCAGTAAATATACCGCTCAGTAAATACACCGCTCAGTAAATGCACCGCTGAGTAAATACTTCGCTCAGTAAATACATCGCTCAGTCAATACACCGCTCAGTAAATACACCACTCAGAAAATACATCGCTCAGTAAGTACATCGCTCAGTCAATACACCGCTCAGTAAATATATCGCTCAGCAAATACATCGCTCAGTAAATACACCGCTCAGTAAATACACCGCTCAGTAAATACACGACTCAGTAAATACACCACTCAGTAAATATATCGCTGAGCAAATACATCGCTCAGTAAACACATCGCTCAGTCAATTCACCGCTCAGTTAATACATCGCTCAGTAAATGCACCACTCATTAAACATATCGCTCAGTAAACACAGTAAACACTTCGCTCAGAAAATACACCACTCAGTAAATACATCGCTCAGTAAACACAGTAAATACATCCCTCAGTGAAAACATCGCTCAGCAAATACATCGCTCATTAAATACACCGCTCATTAAATACATACCTCAGCAAATACACCGCTCAGTAAACACGTCGCTCAGTAAATACACCGCTCAGTAAACACATCGCTCATTAAATACACCGCTCAGCAAATCCATCGCTCAGTAAATACACCACTCAGTAAATACATACCTCAGTAAATACACCGCTCAGTAAACACGTCGCTCAGTAAATACACCGCTCAGTAAACACATCGCTCAGTAAATACACCGCTCAGGAAATACACCGCCCAGTAAACACATCGCTCAGTAAATACACCGCTCAGTAAATACACCACTCAGCAAGTACACCGCTCAGTAAATACACCGCTCGGTAAATACAGGAAACACATCGCTCAGTAAATACACCGCTCAGTAAATACACCGCCCAGTAAACACATCGCTCAGTAAATACACCGCTCAGTAAATACACCACTCAGCAAGTACACCGCTCAGTAAATACACCGCTCGGTAAATACAGGAAACACATCGCTCAGTAAATACACCGCTCAGTAAATACACCGCCCAGTAAACACATCGCTCAGTAAATACACCGCTCAATAAATACACCGCTCAGTAAATACACCGCTCAGTAAATACAATGCTCAGGAAATACACCGCTCAGTAAATACATCGCTCAGTAAATACACTGCTCAGGAAATACACCGCTCAGTAAATACACCGTTCAGTAAATACATCGCTCAGTAAATACATCGCTCAGTAAATACAGTAAATACACCACTCACAAATTACACCACTCAGAAAATACAGCAGTCAGTAAATACAACGCTCAGTAAATACACCAGTCAGTAAATACACCGCTCAGTAAATACTCTGCTCAGGAAATACACCGCTCAGTAAATACAATGCTCAGAAAATACATCGCTCAGTAAATTTAGTAAATACACCACTCAGTAAATACACCGCTCTGTAAATACACCAGTCAGTAAATACACCAGTCAGTAAAAACACCACTCAGGAAATACATCGCTCATTAAATACACCGCTCAGTAAATACACCAGTCAGTAAATACACTGCTCAGTAAATACACCGCTCAGTAAATACACTGCTCAGTAAATACACCGCTCAGTAAATACATCGCTCAGTAAATACATCGCTCAGTAAATACACCGCTCAGTAAATACATCGCTCAGTAAATACATCGCTCAGTAAATACACCGCTCAGAAAATACATCGCTCAGTAAATACATCGCTCAGTAAATACACCGCTCAGTAAATACATCGCTCAGTAAATGCACCGCTCAGTAAATACACTGCTCAGAAAATAGACCGCTCAGTAAATACATCGTTCAGTAAATACATCGCTCATTAAATACATCGCTCAGTAAATACACCGCTCAGTAAATACACTGCTCAGAAAATACATCGCTCAGTAAATACACCGCTCATAAATACACCGCTCAATAAATACACCGCTCAGTAAATACACCGCTCAGTAAATACACTGCTCAATAAATACATCGCTCAGTAAATACACCGCTCAATAAATACACCGCTCAGTAAATACACCGCTCACTAAATACACCGCTCAGTAAATACACCGCTCAATAAATACACCGCTCAGTAAATACACCGCTCAGTAAATACATCGCTCAGTCAATAAACCGCTCAGTAAATACACTGCTCAGAAAATACATCGCTCAGTAAATACATCGCTCAGTCAATACACCGCTCAGTAAATACACCGCTCAATAAATACACCGCTCAGTAAATACACTGCTCAGAAAATACATCGCTCAGTAAATACATCGCTCAGTAAATATAGTAAACACACCACTCAGTAAATACATTGCTCAGTGAACACACCACTCAGTAAATACATCGCTCAGTAAATACACCGCTCAGTAAATATATCGCTCAGTAAATACAGTAAACACACCACTCAGTAAATACATCGCTCAGTAAATACAGTAAACACACCACTCAGTAAATACATCGCTCAGTGAACACACCACTCAGTAAATACATCGCTCAGTAAATACACCACTCAGTAAATACATCGCTCAGTGAACACACCACTCAGTAAATACATCGCTCAGTCAATACACCGCTCAGTATATACACTGCTCAGAAAATACATCGCTCAGTAAATACATCGCTCAGTAAATACAGTAAACACACCACTCAGTAAATATATCGCTCAGTGAACACACCACTCAGTAAATACACCGCTCAGTAAATACACCACTCAGTAAATACACCTCTCAGTAAATACATCGCTCAGTAAATACACCGCTGAGTAAATACTTCGCTCAGTAAATACACCGCTCAGCAAATACACCGCTCAGTAAATACATCGCTCAGGAAATACACCGCTCAGTAAATATATCGCTCAGTAAATACACCGCTCAGAAAATACATCGCTCAGTAAATACAGTAAACACACCACTCAGTAAATACATCGCTCAGTAAATACACCACTCAGTAAATACACCGCTCAGTAAATATATCGCTCAGTAAACACATTGCTCAGTAAATACACCACTCAGTAAATACACCGCTCAGTAAATACACCGCTCAGTAAATACAGTAAATACACCACTCACAAATTACACCACTCAGAAAATACAGCAGTCAGTAAATACACCGCTCAGTAAATACACCAGTCAGTAAATACACCGCTCAGTAAATACACTGCTCAGGAAATACACCGCTCAGTAAATACACCATTCAGTAAATACATCGCTCAGTAAATACATCGCTCAGTAAATTTAGTAAATACACCACTCAGTAAATACACCGCTCTGTAAATACACCAGTCAGTAAATACACCAGTCAGTAAATACACCGCTCAATAAATACACGAGTCAGGAAAGACACCACTCAGTAAATACATCGCTCAGTAAATACACCGCTCAGTAAATACACCAGTCAGTAAATACACTGCTCAGTAAATACACCGCTCAGTAAATACACCGCTCAGAAAAAAAATCGCTCAGTAAATACATCGCTCAGTAAATACACCGCTCAGTAAATGCACCGCTCAGTAAATACACTGCTCAGAAAATACACCGCTCAGGAAATACATCGTTCAGTAAATACATCGCTCATTAAATACACCGCTCAGTAAATACACTGCTCAGAAAATAGATCGCTCAGTAAATACATCGCTCAGTCAATACACCGCTCAGTAAACACACCGCTCAGTAAATACATGGCTCAGTAAATACACCGCTCAGTAAATACATCGCTCAGGAAATACACCGCTCAGTAAATACATCGCTCAGTAAATACACCGCTCAGTAAATACATCGCTCAGTAAAGACACCGCTCAGTAAATACATCGCTCATTAAATACATCGCTCAGTAAATACACCGCTCAGTAAATACACTGCTCAGAAAATACATCGCTCAGTAAATACATCGCTCAGTAAATACACCGCTCAGTAAATACATCGCTCAGTAAATACACCGCTCAGTAAATACACTGCTCAGAAAATACATCGTTCAGTAAATACATCGCTCAGTCAATACACCGCTCAGTAAACACACCGCTCAGTAAATACATCGCTCAGTAAATACACCGCTCAGTAAATACACCAGTCAGTAAATACACCACTCAGTAAAGACACGAGTCAGGAAAGACAACACTCAGTAAATACAGCGCTCAGTAAATACACCACTCAGTAAATATATCGCTCAGTAAATACACCGCTCAGTGAATACACCAGTCAGTAAATACACCGCTCAGTAAATACACCAGTCAGTGAAGACACCACTCAGTAAATACAATGCTCACTAAATACATCGCTCAGTAAATGCATCGTTCAGTAAATAACCCGCTCAGTAAATACATCCCTCAGTAAATACACCGCTCAGTAAATACATCGCTCAGTAAATACACTGCTCAGAAAATACATCGCTCAGTAAATACATCGCTCAGTAAATACACCGCTCAGTAAATACATCGCTCAGTAAATACATCGCTCAGTAAATACACCACTCAGAAAACACACCGCTCAGGAAATAGATCGCTCAGTAAATATAGTAAACACATCGCTCAGTAAATACACCGCTCAGTAAACACAGTAAATATATCGCTCAGCAAATACATCGCTCAGTAAATACACCGCTCAGTAAATACACCGCTCAGTAAATACACGACTCAGTAAATACACCGCTCAGTAAATACACCGCTCAGTAAATACACCACTCATTAAACATATCGCTCAGTAAACACAGTAAACACTTCGCTCAGAAAATACACCACTCAGTAAATACATCGCTCAGTAAACACAGTAAATACATCCCTCAGTGAATACATCGCTCAGCAAATACATCGCTCATTAAATACACCGCTCATTAAATACATACCTCAGTAAATACACCGCTCAGTAAACACGTCGCTCAGTAAATACACCGCTCAGTAAACACATCGCTCATTAAATACCCCGCTCAGCAAATCCATCGCTCAGTAAATACACCACTCAGCAAATACATACCTCAGCAAATACACCGCTCAGTAAACACGTCGCTCAGTAAATACACCGCTCAGTAAACACATCGCTCAGTAAATACACCACTCAGGAAATACACCGCCCGGTAAACACATAGCTCAGTAAATACACCGCTCAGTAAATACACCGCTCAGTAAATACACCGCTCAGTAAATACACCGCCCGGTAAACACATCGCTCAGTAAATACACCGCTCAGTAAATACACTGCTCAGAAAATACATCGCTCAGTAAATACATCGCTCAGTAAATACACCGCTCAGTAAATACATCGCTCAGTAAATACATCGCTCAGTAAATACACCACTCAGAAAACACACCGCTCAGGAAATAGATCGCTCAGTAAATATAGTAAACACATCGCTCAGTAAATACACCGCTCAGTAAACACAGTAAATATATCGCTCAGCAAATACACCGCTCAGTAAATACACCGCTCAGTAAATACACGACTCAGTAAATACACCGCTCAGTAAATACACCGCTCAGTAAATACACCACTCATTAAACATATCGCTCAGTAAACACAGTAAACACTTCGCTCAGAAAATACACCACTCAGTAAATACATCGCTCAGTAAACACAGTAAATACATCCCTCAGTGAATACATCGCTCAGCAAATACATCGCTCATTAAATACACCGCTCATTAAATACATACCTCAGTAAATACACCGCTCAGTAAACACGTCGCTCAGTAAATACACCGCTCAGTAAACACATCGCTCATTAAATACACCGCTCAGCAAATCCATCGCTCAGTAAATACACCACTCAGTAAATACATACCTCAGTAAATACACCGCTCAGTAAACACGTCGCTCAGTAAATACACCGCTCAGTAAACACATCGCTCAGTAAATACACCGCTCAGGAAATACACCGCCCAGTAAACACATCGCTCAGTAAATACACCGCTCAGTAAATACACCACTCAGCAAGTACACCGCTCAGTAAATACACCGCTCGGTAAATACAGGAAACACATCGCTCAGTAAATACACCGCTCAGTAAATACACCGCCCAGTAAACACATCGCTCAGTAAATACATCGCTCAGTAAATACACCGCTCAATAAATACACCGCTCAGTAAATACACCGCTCAGTAAATACAATGCTCAGGAAATACACCGCTCAGTAAATACATCGCTCAGTAAATACACTGCTCAGGAAATACACCGCTCAGTAAATACACCGTTCAGTAAATACATCGCTCAGTAAATACATCGCTCAGTAAATACAGTAAATACACCACTCACAATTACACCACTCAGAAAATACAGCAGTCAGTAAATACAACGCTCAGTAAATACACCAGTCAGTAAATACACCGCTCAGTAAATACACTGCTCAGGAAATACACCGCTCAGTAAATACACTGCTCAGAAAATACATCGCTCAGTAAATTTAGTAAATACACCACTCAGTAAATACACCGCTCTGTAAATACACCAGTCAGTAAATACACCAGTCAGTAAAAACACCACTCAGGAAATACATCGCTCAGTAAATACACCGCTCAGTAAATACACCAGTCAGTAAATACACTGCTCAGTAAATACACCGCTCAGTAAATACACTGCTCAGTAAATACACCGCTCAGTAAATACACCGCTCAGAAAATACATCGCTCAGTAAATACATCGCTCAGTAAATACACCGCTCAGTAAATACATCGCTCAGTAAATGCACCGCTCAGTAAATACACTGCTCAGAAAATAGACCGCTCAGTAAATACATCGTTCAGTAAATACATCGCTCATTAAATACATCGCTCAGTAAATACACCGCTCAGTAAATACACTGCTCAGTAAATACATCGCTCAGTAAATACACCGCTCAGTAAATACATCGCTCAGTCAATACACCGCTCAGTAAATACACTGCTCAGAAAATACATCGCTCAGTAAATACATCGCTCAGTCAATACAACGCTCAGTAAATGCACCGCTCAATAAATACACCGCTCAGTAAATACACCGCTCAGTAAATACACTGCTCAATAAATACATCGCTCAGTAAATACACCGCTCAATAAATACACCGCTCAGTAAATACACCGCTCACTAAATACACCGCTCAGTAAATACACCGCTCAGTAAATACACCGCTCAGTAAATACACCGCTCAGTAAATACATCGCTCAGTAAATACATCGCTCAGTCAATACACCGCTCAGTAAATACACTGCTCAGAAAATACATCGCTCAGTAAATACATCGCTCAGTCAATACACCGCTCAGTAAATACACCGCTCAATAAATACACCGCTCAGTAAATAAACTGCTCAGAAAATACATCGCTCAGTAAATACATCGCTCAGGAAATATAGTAAACACACCACTCAGTAAATACATTGCTCAGTGAACACACCACTCAGTAAATACATCGCTCAGTAAATACACCGCTCAGTAAATATATCGCTCAGTAAATACAGTAAACACACCACTCAGTAAATACATCGCTCAGTAAATACAGTAAACACACCACTCAGTAAATACATCGCTCAGTGAACACACCACTCAGTAAATACATCGCTCAGTAAATACACCACTCAGTAAATACATCGCTCAGTCAATACACCGCTCAGTATATACACTGCTCAGAAAATACATCGCTCAGTAAATACATCGCTCAGTAAATACAGTAAACACACCACTCAGTAAATACATCGCTCAGTGAACACACCACTCAGTAAATACACCGCTCAGTAAATACACCACTCAGTAAATACACCTCTCAGTAAATACATCGCTCAGTAAATACACCGCTGAGTAAATACTTCGCTCAGTAAATACACCGCTCAGTAAATACATCGCTCAGTAAATACACCGCTCAGCAAATACACCGCTCAGTAAATACATCGCTCAGGAAATACACCGCTCAGTAAATATATCGCTCAGTAAATACACCGCTCAGAAAATACATCGCTCAGTAAATACAGTAAACACACCACTCAGTAAATACATCGCTCAGTAAATACACCACTCAGTAAATACACCTCTCAGTAAATACACCGCTCAGTAAATATATCGCTCAGTAAACACATTGCTCAGTAAATACACCACTCAGTAAATACATCGCTCAGTAAATACACCGCTGAGTAAATACTTCGCTCAGTAAATACACCACTCAGTAAATACACCTCTCAGTAAATACACCTCTCAGTCAATACATCGCTCAGTAAATACACCGCTCAGAAAATACATCGCTCAGTAAATATACCGCTCAGTAAATACACCGCTCAGTAAATACATCGCTCAGTAAATACACCGCTCTGTAAATATACCGCTCAGTAAATATACCGCTCAGTAAATGCACCGCTGAGTAAATACTTCGCTCAGTAAATACATCGCTCAGTCAATACACCGCTCAGTAAATACACCACTCAGAAAATACATCGCTCAGTAAGTACATCGCTCAGTCAATACACCGCTCAGGAAATACATCGCTCAGGAAATACAACGCTCAGTAAATACATCGCTCATTGAATACACCGCTCAGTAAATACATCGCTCAGCAAACACATCGCTCAGTAAACACACCGCTCAGTAAATACACCGCTCAGTAAATACACCGCTCAGGAAATATACCGCTCAGTAAATACATCGCTCAGTAAATATACCGCTCAGTAAATACATCGCTCAGTAAATATACCGCTCAGTAAATACAGCGCTCAGTAAATACACCACTCCGTAAATACATCGCTCAGTGAACACATCGCTCAGTAAATACATCGCTCAGTAAATACACCGCTCAGTAAATACACCGCTCAGTAAATATCGTAAATACATCGCTCAGTAAATACAGTAAACACACCACTCAGTAAATACATCGCTCAGTAAATACACCGCTCAGTAAATACACCGCTCAGTAAATGCACCGCTCAGTAAATACATCGCTCAGTAAATACACCGCTCAGTAAATACACAGCTCAGTAAAAACACCACTCAGTAAATACACCGCTCAGTAAATACATCGCTCAGGAAATACACCGCTCAGTAAACACATCGCTCAGGAAATACACCGCTCAGTAAATACATCGCTCAGTAAACACACCACTCAGTAAATACACCACTCAGTAAATATATCGCTCAGTTAATACACCGCTCAGTAAATACACCACTCAGTAAATACATCGCTCAGGAAATACACCGCTCAGAAAACACATCGCTCAGTAAATACATCGCTCAGTAAATACACCGCTCAGTAAATACATCGCTCAGTAAATACATCGCTCAGTAAATACACCACTCAGTAAATACCATAAATACATCGCTCAGTAAATACAGTAAACACACCACTCAGTAAATACATCGCTCAGTAAATACACCGCTCAGTAAATGCACCGCTCAGTAAATACGCCACTCAGTAAATACATCGCTCAGTAAATACACCGCTCAGTAAATGCACCGCTCAGTAAATACACCGCTCAGTAAATACACAGCTCAGTAAAAACACCACTCAGTAAATACACCGCTCAGTAAATACACCGCTCAGTAAATACATCGCTCAGTAAATACACCGCTCAGTAAATACATCGCTCAGTAAATACACCGCTCAGTAAATACACAGCTCAGTAAAAACACCACTCAGTAAATACACCGCTCAGTAAACACATCGCTCAGGAAATACACCGCTCAGTAAATACATCGCTCAGTAAACACACCACTCAGTAAATACACCACTCAGTAAATATATCGCTCAGTAAATACACCACTCAGTAAATATATCGCTCAGTAAATACATCGCTCAGTAAACACACCACTCAGTAAATACACCACTCAGTAAATATATCGCTCAGTAAATACACCGCTCAGTAAATACACCACTCAGTAAATACATCGCTCAGGAAATACACCGCTCAGAAAACACATCGCTCAATAAATACATCGCTCAGTAAATACAGCAAACACACCACTCAGTAAATACATCGCTCAGTAAATACACCGCTCAGTAAATACATCGCTCAGTAAATACACCACTCAGTAAATACCGTAAATACATCGCTCAGTAAATACAGTAAACACACCACTCAGTAAATACATCGCTCAGTAAATACACCGCTCAGTAAATACATCACTCAGTAAATACACCGCTCAGTAAATACATCACTCAGTAAATACACCGCTCAGTAAATACATCGCTCGGTAAATACAGTAAACACAACACTCAATAAATACATCGCTCAGTAAATACAGCAAACACACCACTCAGTAAATACATCGCTCAGTAAATACACCGCTCAGTAAATACATCGCTCAGTCAATACATCGCTTAGTAAATACATCGCTTCCAATCAGATGCTTCCTCTCATATTGCCACTGTTGTTAGCCGCACACTCACAACTCACAGGCCACACATACTGTCAGCTATTCAACCATGACAGGCAAATCACCCAGACACACGTCCCGCTTTCTTGCAGGAGAAGGTGGCGCATATCAGGATGCAGCAAGTGGCAGTGACACTTAGCCCCTCGAGCCTGTTCCTCTATTCAATGAGATCATGGTGGACCTGTGACCTCACTCCATATACCCGCCTTAGCCCCATATCCCTTAATACCCTTGGTTCACTGAAATCTATCAATCTCAGATTTAACATTCACAAGTGAGAGTTCCAAACCTCTCCCACCCTTTGCGTGTAGAAGCATTTCCTAACGTCACTCCTGCACGTCCTGGCTCTAAATGATAGGCTTAGTCCCCGTGTCCTAGTACTCAAGTCTAGGAGACCTCCAAAAACAGTTGCAAATGTCTCGGCAGCCAGAAGCAATAATCCAGCAACTAACCTGTAAATCCTGCATGGTCCTTTTAAATATCGCTGGTGGGGGGTCCTCCAGGCACTCTGAGACACGTTCAGATGGTCGGGGTTAAGACTGTGAGTTGAGTGGAGCGTTAAGTCCCAAAATGGTGTCTATCACTTTAAATCAGCGTTGCACACTGATCTAACGCATATTCTCTTTACTTTACTTGCTGCCGGCGTTCTTTATCTGTGCGTACACCAAACCCTTTACCAAGATGGCGTCCAGCGCATATCATGCTAGAAGAGCGTGCGCGTATTCCGGACATGATTTTGGAACTTCAGGAGGCCACATGGCGCTGAAACAACGGGCGCTACACGGCCGCATTCCTCGCCTGATAAGTCACCCGGTCCGGATGGGATACATCCTCGGTTACTGAGGGAAGTAAGGGTGGAAATTGCGGAATTAAGAAGCAATAGAGGTGCCATTACATTACTGGGTGTATTCTATAGGTCACCAACTAGTGGGAAGGAGATAGAGGAGCAAATTTGCAGGGAAATTACAGAGAGATGCAAGAACTAGGTGTAGTGATAATGGGGGATTTCAACTATCCGAATATAGACTGGGATAGTAATAGTGTAAAGGGAAGAGAGGGGGAGGAATTTTTGAAATGTGTTCAGGAGAACTTTCTTGACCAGTACGTTTCAGGCCCAACGAGGAAGGAGGCATTGCTGGATCTGGTTCTAAGGAATGAGGTGGGTCAAATGGAGCAAGTGTCAGTGGGGGAACATTTAGGGAACAGTGATCATAGTATCATAAGGTTTAGAATAGCTATAGAAAAGGACACGGATCACTCTAAAGTAAAAATATTCAATTGGAGGAGGGCCAATTTCAGTGGGTTGAGAACGGATCTGACCCGGGTAAATTGGAATCAAAGATTGACAGGCAAAACTGTAATTGAACAGTGGGCGGCCTTTAGCATCATAGAATCATAGAAAGGTTACAGCACGGAAGGAGGCCATTCAGCCCGTCGAGTCCGTGCCGGCTCTCTGCAAGAACAATCCAGCTAGTCCCACTCCCCCGCCCTATCCCCATAACTCTGCAATTCTTTTTCTTTCAAGTACTTATCCAGTTCCCTTTTGAAAGCCATGATTGAATCTGCCTCCACCACCCCTTCAGGCAGTGCATTCCAGATCCTAACCACTCACTGTGTAAAAAAGTTTTTCCTCATGTCGTCTTTGGTTCTTTTGCCATTCACCTTAAATCTATGTCCTCTGGTTCTTGACCCTTCTGCCAATGGGAACAGTTTCTCTCTATCTACTCTGTCTAGACCCTTCATGATTTTGAAAACTTCTATCAAATCTCCTCTCAACCGTCTCTGTTCCAAGGAGAACAACCCCAGATTCTCCAGTCTATCCACGTAACTGAAGTCCTTCATCCCTGGAATCATTCTAGTAAATCTCTTCTGCACCCTCTCTAAGGCCTTCACATCTTTCCTAAAGTGTGATGCCCAGAACTGGACACAATCCTCCAGTTGTGGTCGAACCAGTGTTTTATAAAGGTTCATCATGACTTCCATACTTTTGCACTCTGTGCCTCTGTTTATAAAGCCCAGGATCCCGTATGCTTTTTTAGTCACTTTCTCAATCTGCCCTGCCATCTTCAACTATTTGTGCACATATACCCCCAGATCTCTGTTCCTGTACCCCTTTTAGAATTGTGCCCTCTAGTTTATATTGCCTCTCCCCATTCTTCCTACCGAAATGTATCACTTCACATTTTTCTGTGTTAAATTTCATCTGCCACGTGTCCACCCATGCCACCAGCCTGTCTATATCCTCTTGAAGTCTATCACTATCCTCCTCACTGTTCACTACCCTTCCAAGTTTTGTGTCATCTGCAAATTTTGAAATTATGCCCTGTACACCCAAGTCCAAGTCATTAATATATATCAAGAAAAGCAGTGGTCCTAGTACCTACCCCTGGGGAACACCACTGTACACCTCCCTCCAGTCCGAAAAACAACCGTTCACCACTACTCTCTGTTTCCTGTCACTTAGCCAATTCTGCATCCATGTCGCAAGGAGATTTGATCGAGGTATTCAAAATCATGAAGGGTCTAGACAGAGTAGATAGAGAGAAACTGTTCTCATTGGCGGAAGGGTCGAGAACCAGAGGACATAGATTTAAGGTGATTGGTAAAAGAACCAAAGGCGACATGAGGAAAAACTTTTTTACACAGCAAGTGGTTAGTCGGCTTATCATCAAGATGGGCCACTATCTTGATGATAAGCCTGCTGTGTGGCACTTTATCAAAAGCCTTTTGAAAATTCATATTCACCATATCAACTGCATTGCCCTCATCTGCCCTCTTTGTTACCTCATCAAAAAACTCTATCACGTTAGTTAAACACGATTTGCCTTTAACAAATCCATGCTGGCTTTCCCTAATCAATCCACACTCGTCCAAGTGACTGTTAATTCTGTCCCGGATTATCGTTTCTAAAAGTTTCCCACCACTGAGGTTAAACTGACTGGCCTGTAGTTGCTGGGTTTATCCTTACACCCTTTTTTTAACAAGGGTGTAACATTTGCAATTCTCCAGTCCTCTGGCACCACCCCCATATCTAAGGATGATTGGAAGATTATGGCCAGGCCCTCTGCAATTTCCACCCTTACTTCCCTCAGCAACTTAGGATGCATCCAATCTGGACGGGGTGACTTATCTACTTTAAGTACAGCCAACCTTTCTAGTACCTCCTCTTTATCAATTTTTAGCCCATCCAGTATCTCAACTATCTCCTCTTTTACTGACACTGTGGCAGCATCTTCTTCCTTGGTAAAGACAGATGCAAAGTACTCATTTAGTACTTATTTTTAAAGAGGAGATGGTTCGGGTACAGTCTAGGTACATTCCCACGAGGGGGAAAGGGAGGGCAACTAAAACCAGAGCTCCCTGGATGACAAAAGAGATAGTGAGCAAGATGAAGGAAAAAAGGGGCATATGACAGATGTCAGGCTGATAACACAAGTGAGAACCAGGCTGAATATAGAAAGTTCAGAGGGGAAGTGAAAAAGGAAATAAGAGGGGCAAAGAGAGAATATGAGAATAGACTGACGGGAACATAAAAGGGAATCCAAAAGTCTTCTACAGGCATGTAAATAGTAAACGGGTAGTAAGAGGAGGGGTGGGGCTGATTAGGGACCAAAAAGGAGGTCTACTCATGGAGGCAGAGGGGATGGCCGAGGTACTAAATGAGTACTTTGCATCTGTCTTTACCAAGGAAGAAGATGTTGCAAAAGTCTCAGTAAAGGAAGATATAGTTGAGATACTGGATGGGCTAAAAATTGATAAAGAGGAGGTACTAGAAAGGCTGGCTGTATTTAAAGTAGATAAGTCACCCGGTCCGGATGGGATGCATCCTCGGTTGCTGAGGGAAGTAAGGGTGGAAATTGCGGAGGTCCTGGCCATAATCTTCCAATCATCCGGAGATACGGGGGTGGTGCCAGAGGACTGGAGAATTGCAAATGTTACACCCTTGTTCAAAAAAGGGTGTAAGGATAAACCCAGCAACTATAGGCCAGTCAGTTTAACCTCAGTGATGGGGAAACTTTTAGAAACGATAATCTGGGACAGAATTAACAGTCACTTGGACAAGTGTGGATTGATTGGGAAAGATAGCACGGATTTGTTAAAGGCAAATCATGTTTTTACACAGCGAGTGGTTAGGATCTGGAATGCACTGCCCGAGGGGGTGGTGGAGGCAGATTCAATCATGGCCTTCAAAAGGGAACTGGATAAGTACTTGAAAGGAAAAAATTTGCAGGGCTACGGGGATAGGGCGGGGGAGTGGGACTAGCTGGATTGTTCTTGCAGAGAGCCGGCACGGACTTGATGGGCCGAATGGCCTCCTTCCGTGCTGAAACCTTTCTATGATTCTAGGTGTTGGCCACAATCTTCCAATCATCCGTAGATATGGGGGTGGTGCCAGAGGACTGGAGAATTGCAAATGTTACACCCTTGTTCAAAAAAGGGTGTAAGGATAAACCCAGCAACTATAGACCAGTCAGTTTAACCTCAGTGGTGGGGAAACATTTAGAAACGATAATCCGGGACACAATTAACAATCACTTGGACAAGTGTGGATTGATTCGGGAAAGCCAGCACGGATTTGTTAAAGGCAAATTGTGTTTAACTAACGTGATAGAGTTTTTTGATGAGGTAACAGAGAGGGTAGATGAGGGCAATGTAGTTGATGTGATGTATATGGACTTGATAAAACACTGCATAAATGGCAGATGAAATTTAAAGCAGAGAAGTAGGAAGTGATACATTTTGGCAGGAAGAGCGACAAGAGGCAATATAAACTAGAGGGCACAATGGTATTAACTGGGTGCAGGAACAGAGAGATCTGCGTCTATATGTGCATAGATCATGAACATGGCAGGACAGGTTGAGAAAGTGGTTAAAAAAGCATACGGGATCCTGGGCTTTATAAATAGAGGCACAGAGTACAAAAGCAAGGAAGTCATGATGAACCTTTATAAAACACTGGTTCGGCCACAACTGGAGTATTGTGTCCAATTCTGGGCACCGCACTTTAGGATGGTCTTAGAGAGGGTGCAGAAAAGATTTACTAGAATGATTCCGGGGATGAGGGACTTTAGTTACGTGGATAGACTGGAGAAGCTGGGGTTGTTCTCCTTCGAACAGAGAAGGTTGAGAGGAGATTTGATCGAGGTGTTCAAAATCATGAAGGGTTGAGATAAAGTAAATAAAGAGAAACTTCCCATTGGCGGAAGGGTCGAGAACCAGAGGACACAGTGTTAAGGTGATTGGCAAAAGGCGACATGAGGAGAAACTTTTTTATGCAGCGAATGGTTAGGATCTGGAATGTGCAGCCTGAAAGTTAGTTTTAGCATAGTTATGGAAAAGGACAAAAACAGAGCAGGAGTTAAAGTTTTTAATTGGGGAAAGGCCAATTTTACTAAACTGAGAAGTGATTTAGCAGAAGTAAACTGGAAACAGCTTCTTGAAGGTAAATCAGTGTCAGAGCAGTGGGAGGCATTCAAGGGGGTGATTCAAGGGGTTCAGGGTAAACATGTTCCCACAAAGAAAAAGGGAGGGGCTGTCAAATCTACAGCCCCCTGGATGTCAAGAAGCATTCAGGGTAAGATAAGGCAGAAAAAGAAAGCCTGTGATAGACACCAGGAGCTCAGTACTGCAGAAAGTCTAGAGGAGTATAGAAAATGCAGGGGTGAAGTTAAAAAGGAAATTAGGAAAGCAAAGAGAGGGCATAAAAAATACTGGCAAGTAAAATCAAAGAAAACCCAAAGATGTTTTATAAATACATTAAGAGCAAGAGGATAACTAAGGAAAGAGTAGGGCCTATTAGAGACCAAAAAGGTAACCAGTGTGTGGAGGTGGAAGATGTGGGGATGGTTCTTAGTGAATACTTTGCATCTGTCTTCACAAAAGAGGGGGACGATGCAGAGATTGTAGTTAAGGAGGAGGAGTGTGAAAGGACAGTCAGCACGGATTTATTAAGGGAAGGTCGTGTCTGACTAACTTGATTGAATTTTTTGAGGAGTGGTGCTGGAGTCCTGCCAATGGGGAGGTCTCCTCGTACCTAATCCTCCTCTCACTCCCCACAACTCCCTCATCCCACAATCATTTTCGACTCAGGTGCTGCAGAGGGTGTCAGCACGCACCTCTTACTCGCTCCTCTCCCCGCTCCACAACTCAACCCGTCTCCCTTTGTCATTGCAGATACCCAAGAACTGGGGCAGGCACTGTGCAAGGAGGAGGAGGAGGAGGAGGAGGACACTGATAACGAAGCCTCACTGTCACTCGATCTGACACTCGCATTCACCAGCTCAGAGACTGACACTGCACGTCATTTCAAGGTTAGGTTGGGGGAGGGATCTGCACATGGTGAGACACCGAGCACAAATGTGCAGGAGCCGGGGCAACAGTCTGCACTTGTACTGAAACATGCAGACCTTGGATGGAAGCTGTCTGTTCTGCAATGGAAGCTGTGAGATCAGTCATCAGACGCTGCATCATTGTGTTTCCACAGGTGACCACCCGTTCCATGTGGGAAAGGATGGGCTACAGGAGCCAGCTCGCCGGAGGGGGAAGTCGCACGATGGTTCTGCTACAGAGGAGTCAGATGAGGACTTCGATGGGCCAGGCTACAGAAGACGGCTGATGGATGTACACCACCAAATGCTTGGAGCATTGGGAAGCCTGCCAGAAAGCCTGTCAAGGGGCATGGAGGAGTCCAGCTCGAACTTGGCACAGGGCTGGACGGGTGGTCACCTCCCTCAGCGCACCTGTGGAAACACAATGATGCAGCGTCTGATGACTGATCTCACAGCTTCCATTGCAGAACAGACAGCTTCCATCCAAGGTCTGCATGTTTCAGTACAAGTGCAGACTGTTGCTATCGTGGCTCTGGGTTCCACTCTGGAACGGGGCTTCCTGGGCGTCACAGCACTCCAGCAATCTGGTCTCCAGCAGATCACCAGGATTGCTGAGGCCCCGCCCCGGGAGAGTGGCCGTGGCTCCATGGAAGAGGAACCCGCTGTCCTCTCTCAGGATGACAACATTCCTGCTCCCACCCCTGCCACTCCACCAGTGCCCTTGCTGTTGCCTGTCAGACAGGCAGCACAGACTGCTGCAGCCCAGGCCGAGATGGTGCAGTCTGGAGCTGGGCCTTCCCAGCCCAGAGCTGCTCGAGGTCGCCCTCCAAGGCCACCTGCAGGTGCCGTTGAGGTCAGTGATATCGCTCACGCATAAGGTGAGCACACAGAGCCCTGGCAGACAGGGCCTGTGCACACCTTGTTACCTCCCTGCGCCTTCCTCCACTTCCTCCTCCGACTCCTCCTCCTCCGCCTCTTCCTCCTCCTCCTCCTTCTCTGCCTCTGACTCAGGGTCTTGCTGGATAGACAGTGACAAGGGTTGTTCCCTCTTTAGGGTGAGCTTGTGCAGCATGCAGCAATCCACAATGGATTTGGACGCCCACTCAGCAGAGTATTGCAGGGCTCCTCTGGAACCGTCCAGGCAGCGGAAGCACTACTTTAGGAGGTCGATGGTGTGCTCCACAACGTTCCATGTGGCCGCATGGCTCTCGTTGTATGCCCACTCTACACGTGTGCATGTGTTCCTGACCAGAGTCATGAGCCACCTCATGAGGGGATAGCCCTTGTCACCCAGTAACCAGCCTTTGACTTGCCGAGCCGGTTGAAGGATAGTTGGGACATTGGACTGCCGCATAATGAAGGTGTGGTGATTGCTGCCAGGGTAGCGGGCATCGACCTGCATGATGCACTGCCTGTGGTCGCACACCAGCTGTACATCCAGGAAGTGGAACCCCTTTCTGTTCATGAAGATGGCCGAGTTGAGATGAGGAGTACGCTGGGCTATATGTGTGCATTCAATGGCACCCTGCACTATGGGGAAGCCTGCAATGTGAGCAAACCCTGGTGCTCACTCATTCTGCTTCTCTCTGTCAAGAGGGAATGTGATGAACCTGTTGCGTAGTTCGTACAGTGACTCAGTGACCTCCCTTATGCAGCAGTGCACTGCAAACTGCGAGATGTTGCACAGATCACCAGCAGACGCCTGAAATGATCCTGAGCCGTAGAAGTTCAGCTCCACTGTGACCTTCACAGCCACAGGCAATGCTGTCCTCGCCCCACTCTAAGGCTGCGGTTGTGCCTGCAGCAGTTGACATATCTCGGGCACGACCTCTTTGGTGAACCTCAGCCGTCGGATGCACTGATCTTCACTCAGGTTGAGGTAAGAGAATTGGTCCCTGAAGGCCCTCATGGGATATGGCCTCCTGCTCGGTGCTCTGTGCCTCCTCCTCCTCCTCCCTCTCCTCGCAGATTGACCCGCTCTGGATGGCCTCTCTACAAGCTCCCAGTCGTGGAGCCCAGCAGGCCACCCAAGGTTGCCAGGAATCTTGTTCAGCACACTGTTGTAAATGACACCAACAATAATGCCAAACCACTCTTTATATGTTATAGCAACTCTTTCCAAGTTTAGGAAGTTTCAACAAACACATACAATTGTACCAGCAGCCAGAAGCAGTAATCCAGCCACTAACCTGCAACACCTGCATGGTCCCTTTAAATAGGGCTGGTGGGGGGGTCCTCCAGGACATGTTCATCTGTTCATGGTTAAGAAAGTTCATTGGCTGGAGCATTGAGTGCAAAGATCCCTTTAAATCAGCATTGCACACTGATCTAACGCATAACCTCCTTACTTTGCATGATGCCGATGATTGTTATCTGCCCGTGCGCAAATGCCTTTACCAAAATGACAACCTGCGCACGCCATGCCAGAAACGTGCGCATGCATTCCGGACGCCATTTTGGGACCTTAGGAGGCCACGTAGCACCTGAAAAATGGGCAATACACGGCCCAATTTCTAGCCTTCTGTCCCTGTCTCTCACACTCTGCTTAACTTTACCTAAATCGCTACACTGCTCTGTGGCCTTAACTTTTCTCTTTAGATTTATAAATTTACCCTTACCTGAATGGGATTGGGGGGAATATACTGGCATGGATTGAAAATTGGTTAACAGACAGGAAACAGAGAGTAGGAATAAATGGGTCTTTTTCGGGGTGGCAGGCAGTGACTAGTGGGGTACCGCAGGGATCAGTGCTTGGGCCCCAGCTATTCACAATATATATCAATGATTTGGATGAGGGAACCAAATGTAATATTTCCAAGTTTGCTGATGACACAAAACTAGGTGGGATTGTGAGTTGTGAGGAGGATGCAAAGAGGCTTCAAGGCAATTTAGACAAGTTGAGTGAGTGGGCAAATACATAGCAGATGCAGTATAATGTAGATAAATGTGAAGTTATCCACTTCGGAAGGAAAAACAGAAAGGCAGAGTATTATTTAAATGGTGATAGATTGGGAAATGTTGATGTACAAAGGGACCTGGGTGTCCTTGTACACCAGTCACTGAAAGCAAACATGCAGGTGCAGCAAGCAGTTAGGAAGGCAAATGGTATGTTGGCCTTCATTGCAAGAGGATTTGAGTACAGGAGCAAGGATGTCTTACTGCAGTTATACAGGGCCTTGGTGAGACCACACCTGGAGTATTGTGTGCAGTTTTGGTCTCCTTACCTAAGAAAGGATACACTTTACATAGAGGGAGTGCAGCGAAGGTTCACCAGACTGATTCCTGGGATGGCAGGACTGTCGTATGAGGAGAGATTGGGTCGACTCGGCCTGTATTCACTCGAGTTTAGAAGAATGAGAGGTGATCTCATTGAAACATATAAAATTCTGACAGGGCTAGACAGACTGGATGCAGGGAGGATATTTCCCAAGGCTGGGGGGTCCAGAACGAGGGGTCACAGTCTCAAGATACGGGGTAGGACATTTAGGACTGAGATGAGGAGAAATTTCTTCACTCAGAGGGTGGTGAACCTGTGGAATTCTCTACCACAGAAGGCTGTGGAGGCCAAGTCACTGAATATATTTAAGAAGGAGATAGAAAGATTTCTAGACACAAAAGGCATCAAGGGGTATGGGGAGAGAGCGGGAATATGGTATTGAGATTGAGGATCAGCCATGATCATATTGAATGGCGGAGCAGGCTCGAAGGGCCGAATGGCCTACTCCTTCTCCTATTTTCTATCTTTCTTTGAACTCTGCCCCCACCTTTTTTCGTTTGAATCGCAATCTACCGCCCCAGTTATTCGATTCGCCAGGACACTGGTACCGGCCTGGTTTAAGTGGAGTCCGTCCCAATGGAACAGCTCCCTCTTTCCCCAGTACTGGTGCCAGTTCCCCATGTATTGAAGCCCCTGTCTCTCCCACACCACTCTTTGAGCCACACATTTAACTCTCTGATCTGTTTGACCCTGTGCCAATTTGCGTGTGGCTCAGGTAGCAATCCAAAGATTATTACCTTTGAGGTTCTGCTTATTAATTTAGACACCAGCTCCTCAAACTCCCTCAGCAGAACCTCATTCCTAGTTCTACCTATGTCGTTGGTTCCTATGTGGACCATGAATACTGGATCCTCCCCCTCATGCTCCAAGTTCTTCTCCAGCCGCGAGGGGATGTCCTTAACCCTGGCACGGGGCAGGCAACACAGCCTTCGGGACTCCCGGTCACGACTGCAGAGAAAGGGTCTGTCTCCCTGATTATACCATCCCCTACTACTACCACACTCCATTTTACTTCAATGGTCTCCTGTACCATGGTGCCGTGGTCAGTTTGCCCATCCTCCATGTAGTCTTTGTTCTCATCCACACAGGTAGCAAGTACCTCGTACCCATTGGCTAAGGTCAAAGGCTGAGGCTCCTCGAATCACTGCATCCTGGGTCCCCATAACTGCCTGACTCGCAGTCACATCCTCCTGACCCTGACCACTGACCAACTCGAAACCACGACCGAAACTATAACCCCTCTGGGTTCATTCTCTCTATATTATGGTGAATTAATGCCCTGGGATGCTATTCCCACTATATAATGGGCGCTTTAACACCGGGGGTACCATACCCTCCATATTATTGTCCCTGAGCCCCCTGGGGTACCATACCCTCCATATTATTGACCCTGAGCCCCTGGGGTACCATACCCTCTATATTATTGACCCTGAGCCCCTGGGGTACCATACCCTCTATATTATTGTCCCTGAGCCCCTGGGGTACCATACCCTCTATATTATTGTCCCTGAGCCCCTGGGGTACCATACCCTCTATATTATTGACCCTGAGCCCCTGGGGTTCCATACCCTCTTGTGGGGGGTGGTGGTGTGTGTCAGCTTCACCTCTGACTTCTGAGCGGTTCGAATCGCTCCCACTCCCTGGGTTCTAGACCTTGGACTTATTTGGGGGTTGTGACAAAGTGCAGCAGACAACTGGTTTTGCTGCAAGAAACTTTGATCTTTATTCAAGAGAGAAAATACAACACAACAATCTTAACACTCTAATAAAATGGGGAACACTTCAGTACACGCGAGGGAAATTACAGTAGAAAGATACCTCACCCCTCCCAATCCCACTGTACTAGTTAGGTTGCACTCTAAAGGACCAGGGATAATGCTCACCAAACGAAACCTTGACAGTAATTCACCCAGAGGTAAGTCAGGAATAGATTGTAGAGTGGAAACTTTGCGGATCTTCGGTTTTCTCCCGAGTTGGTTTTCTTTGGTCGCGGTGGCTCAATATTACCCGGTTGGTCGGTGGTAATATTCGGTTGGTTGTTTCGTGAGGTGTCTGACGGTCACTGGGGCTGTTGCTCTGGTTTCTTCTTGTGTGTCGGCCTGCTTCTAGAGCTGCTGACCTTCTCTGTTGAACTGCTTTCCTGTTGCCCCTCGCCTTGTTGAACTGTCATCTCCCGAGCTGTCGAACTCCCAGCTGAACTGAACTGCTTTGCCCTTGCAGGTCTGGCTGACCGGTTCTCTCACATAGGGTTTGTTGGTTTCGCTGGAAGCTGCTCTCCTTCCAGAGACAGGTAGAACAAGAGAAGCAGAACACCAGAGCCAGCAAGAGCCAGAGAGAGAGAGGGAGAGGTTTCGAGTTTCCACTTCCATATCCCTCACTTACAATGGTCTTCGTCACTTAAAAAAAGGCACTTCATGTCTGTTTGAACAGTTCTTACAAAGTCCTTCAGAATCTTTGATGGCTTTTGATGGTTTCTCATCATGTTGCAATTGTTTTTCTCGATTTGACGTCGTTAATTCCGATTTGTAGAGCTTGCCACACAAGGCTTCCTTTTGTATCCAACGCCCTAGGTGTTGATCAGTTTTGCTTTAAAACAAAGACATGGCCCCACCATGTCTGGAGCTGTTGCCTCTTTCAATGGCCGACTGCCTTTTGAATTAGCGCTGAGTGTTGATCACCTGCTGTAGGTTTTGCATTAAAACAGAGACATGTCTGAAGCAGTAATTCTCCCACATTCCACTGTGTGTGTTGTTGATTCGTCTGGTGACCTCTCACCTATCCTTCCATCTTAGGATTTCAGTCAATGGCCAAAGTTTTCCATACTCAGGGAAAAGGTGAATTTCTTTCGGGTTTTTCTCTGAATTTTGGGGGATCTGTGAATTTGGAAAATCTTGTTCTCTATATTATTGATCCTAATCCCCTGGGGTACCATACCCTCTATATTATTGTCCCTCACCCCCTGGGGTACCATACCCTCTATATTATTGACCCTCACCCCCTGGGGTACCATACCCTCTATATTATTGTCCCTGAGCCCCTGGGGTACCATACCCTCTATATTATTGTCCCTCACCCCCTGGGGTACCATACCCTCTATATTATTGACCCTCACCCCCTGGGGTACCATACTCTCTATATTATTGACCCTCACCCCCTGGGGTACCATGCCCTCTATATTATTGGCCCTGAACCCCTGGGGTACCATACCCTCTATATTATTGACCCTCACCCCCTGGGGTAAAATACCCTCTATATTATTGACCCTCACCCCCTGGGGTACCATACCCTCTATATTATGGATACTTTATCCCTTGAAATTCCATTCCTTCTATATAATGTGCCCTTTATACCCTTATGTTTCACTCCTCCTCCGTTATGGTCATTGGTCAGGGAACCTGCGCTTAGATTCAGAAGGGAGAGAAACAGAGCTGGAAATGGGAGGCAGAAAATTAGTAAGTGAGTTTGGAAGGCAGAGGAAATAAAGGTTAGAAACTAGACAACAAAGGAGTTTGGCAGTGCTTTATGGTATATACCTCAATACAAGGAGTCGAGTGAATAAGGCAGAAGAGCTGAGGGCGCAGATAGAGACGTGAAAATATGATATCATATCTGTTACTGAAACATGGCTTAAAGAGGGGCAGGAATGGCAGCTCAACATTCCTGATTACAGGGTTTACAGACGAGATGGAGAGGGGGATAAAAAAGGACGGGGGGTTGGCAATGTTGGTAATGAATCAATTACAGCGGTGAGGACGGATGAA
Organism: Heptranchias perlo; assembly: GCF_035084215.1. Taxonomy (NCBI): domain Eukaryota; kingdom Metazoa; phylum Chordata; class Chondrichthyes; order Hexanchiformes; family Hexanchidae; genus Heptranchias; species Heptranchias perlo. The sequence goes on along the minus strand of NC_090341.1, from coordinate 59,316,110 downwards.
ATGTTAGAAGGACCATCAAATGAGGCCATATGGGTTGAGTTGAAGAACAAAAAAGGGGCAATCACACTGCTGGGAGTGTACTATAGACCCCCAAACAGTCAGAGGGAGATGGAAGAGCAAATATGTAGGCAAGTTTCTGAGAAGTGCAATAACAATAGGGCAGTAATAGGGGATTTCAACAACCCTGATATTAACTGGGATACAATCAGTGTAAAAGGTATAGAGGGTGCAGAATTCTTAAAATGCATTCAGGAGAACTTTTTCAGCCAGTACGTAGCAAACCCAACAAGAGAGAGGGGGGTCAGTTCTGGACTTAGTTTTAGGGAATGAAGCTGGTCAGGTGGAAGGAGTATCAGTGGGAGAGCATTTTGGAGGTAGTGATCATAATTCAGTTAGATTTACCGTATTTATGGAAAAAGATAAAGATAGAACAGGAGTAAAAGTTCCAAATTGGGGAAAGGCCAATTTTACTGAGCTAAGAAGTGATTTATCAAAAGTGGACTGGAAACAGCTACTTGAAGGTAAATCAGTGTCAGAGCAGTGGGAGGCATTCGAGGGGGAGATAGTGAGGGTTCAGAGTAAACATGTTCCCACAAAGAAAAAGGGTGGGACTCCCAAATCTAGAGCCCCCTGAATGACAAGGAGCATACAGGGTAAGATAAGGCAAAAAAGGGAAGCTTATGTCAGATACCGAGAGCTCAATACTGCAGAAAGTCTAGAGGAGTATAGAAAGTGCAGGTGTGAAATTAAAAAGGAAATTAGGAAAGCAAAGAGAGGGCATGAAAAAATATTGGGAAGTAAAATTAAGGAAAACCCAAAGATGTTTTATAAACACATAAAGAGTAAGAGGATAACTAAGGAAAGAGTAGGGCCTATTAGAGAACAAAAAGGTAACCAGTGTGTGGAGGTGGAAGATGTGGGGATGGTTCTTAATGAATACTTTGCATCTGTCTTCACAAAAGAGGGGGACGATGCAGAGATTGTAGTTAAGGAGGAGGAGTGTGAAATATTGGATGGGATAAACATAGTGAGAGAGGAAGTATTAAGGGGATTAGCATCTTTGAAAGTAGATAAATCACCAGGCCCGGATGAAATGTATCCCAGGCTGTTAAAAGAAGCAAGGGAGGAAATAGGGGAGACTCTGACCATCATTTTCCGATCCTCACTGGATACAGGCGTGGTGCCGGAGGATTGGAGGACTGCTAACGTTGTACCGTTGTTTAAAAAGGGAGCGAGGGATAGACCGAGTAATTACAGGCCAGTCAGTCTAACCTCGGCGGTGGGCAAATTATTGGAATCAATTCTGAGGGACAGGATAAACTGTCACTTAGAAAGACACGGGTTAATCAAGGACAGTCAGCATGGATTTGTTAAGGGAAGGTGTCTGACTAGGTTGATTGAATTTTTTGAGGAGCTAACAAGGAGGGTCGATGAGGGTAGTGCATTTGATGTAGTCTATATGGGTTTTAGCAAGGCTTTTGACAAGGTCCCACATGGCAGACTGGTCAGATAAGTAAAAGCCCATGGGATCCAAGGGAACTCACTTCCTGAAAGGGTGGTAGAGGCAGAAACCCTCATCGCATGTTAGAAGTACTTGGATGTGCACTTGAAGTGCCTTAACCTACAGGGCTACAGACCAAGAGCTGGAAAGTGGGATCAGGCTGGGTGGCTCTTTTATGGCCTGCACAAACACGATGGGACGAATGGCCTCCTTCTGTGCTGTACATTTCTATGATTCTATTTTGGTCACTGATCCCCTGAGGTTCCATTCCCTCTATATTATGGTCACTGATCCCCTGAGGTACCATTCCCTCTATATTATGGTCACTGATCCCTTGAGGTACCATTCCCTTTATATTATGGTCACTGATCCCCTGAGGTTCCATTCCCTCTATATTATGGTCACTGATCCCCTGAGGTTCCATTCACTCTATATTATGGTCACTGATCCCCTGAGGTTCCATTCCCTCTATATTATGGTCACTAATCCCCTGAGGTTCCATTCCCTCTATATTATGGTCACTGATCCCCTGAGGTACCATTCCCTCTATATTATGGTCACTGATCCCCTGAGGTTCCATTCCCTCTATATTATGGTCACTGATCCCCTGAGGTTCCATTCCCTCTATATTATGGTCACTGATCCCCTGAGGTTCCATTCACTCTAAATTATGGTCACGGATCCAATGAGGTTGCATTTTCTCTATATTATCATAGAATCATAGAATCATTACAGCACAGAAAGGAGGTCATTCAGTCCATCGAGCCCATGCCAGTTAGTACCATTTCTCCTCTCTTTTCCCCATAGACCTGCAAATTTGTTTCCCTAATTCCTTTTCGAAAGCCACGACTGAATCTGCCTCCACCACCCTTCCAGGCAGCACATTCCAAATCATAACCACTCGTTGAGTAAAAAAGTTTTTCCTCATGTCGCGTTTGGTTCTTTTACCAATCACCTTAAGTCTATGTCCTTTGGTTCCTGACCCTTCCGCCAATGGGAACAGTTTCTCTCTATCTACTCTGCCTAGACTCTTCATGATTTTGAATACCTCTATTAAATCTCCTCGCAACCTTCTCTGTTACAAGGAGAACAACCCCAGCTTCTCCAGTCTATCCACGTAACTAAAGTCCCTCATCCCTGGAATCATTCTATAAATCTTTTCTGCACCCTCTCTAAGGCCTTCACATCCTTCCAAAAGTGCAATGCCCAGAACTGGACATAATACTCCAATTGTGGCCAAACCAGTGTTTTATAAAGGTTCATCATAACTTCCTTATGGTCACTGATCCAGTGAGGTATTAATGGCCTTTTATCCATTGGGTTTGCATTCTCTCTATATTTTTTTTTTATTCGTTCACGGGATGTGGGCGTCGCTGGCGAGGCCAGCATTTATTGCCCATCCCTAATTGCCCTTGAGAAGGTGGTGGTGAGCCGCCTTCTTGAACCGCTACAGTCCATGTGGTGAAGGTTCTCCCACAGTGCTGTTAGGAAGGGAGTTCCAGGATTTTGACCCAGCGACAATGAAGGAACGGCGATATATTTCCAAGTCGGGATGGTGTGTGACTTGGAGGGGAACGTGCAGGTGGTGTTGTTCCCATGCGCCTGCTGCCCTTGTCCTTCTAGGTGGTAGAGGTCGCGGGTTTGGGAGGTGCTGTTGAAGAAGCCTTGGCGAGTTACTGCAGTGCATCCTGTGGATGGTACACACTGCAGCCACAGTGCGCCGGTGGTGAAGGGAGTGAATGTTTAGGGTGGTGGATGGAGTGCCAATCAAGCGGGCTGCTTTATCTTGGATGGTGTCGAGCTTCTTGAGTGTTGTTGGAGCTGCACTCATCCAGGCAAGTGGAGAGTATTCCATCACACTCCTGACTTGTGCCTTGTAGATGGTGGAAAGGCTTTGGGGAGTCAGGAGGTGAGTCACTCGCCGCAGAATACCCAGCCTCTGACCTGCTCTCGTAGCCACAGTATTTATATGGCTGGTCCAGTTAAGTTTCTGGTCAATGGTGACCCCCAGGATGTTGATGGTGGGGGATTCGGCGATGGTAATGCCGTTGAATGTCAAGGGGAGGCACTTATCTGGCACGAATGTTACTTGCCACTTATCAGCCCAAGCCTGGATGTTGTCCAGGTCTTGCTGCATGCGGGCTCGGACTGCTTCATTATCTGAGGGGTTGCGAATGGAACTGAACACTGTGCAGTCATCAGCGAACATCCCCATTTCTGACCTTATGAAGCAGCTGAAGATGGTTGGGCCTAGGACACTGCCCTGAGGAACTCCTGCAGCAATTATGGGCCCATAATTCCCTGTGGTTCCATTCTCTCTATATTATTTGCCCTTGAACTCCTGAGATTCCATTCGCTCTATATCATGGTCACTGTTCCCCTGTGGTTCCATTCGCTCTATATCATGGTCACTGTTCCCCTGTGGTCCCACTCGCTCTATATCATGGTCACTGTTCCCCTGTGGTTCCATTCGCTCTATATCATGGTCACTGTTCCCCTGTGGTTCCATTCGCTCTATATCATGGTCACTGTTCCCCTGTGGTTCCATTCACTCTATATCATGGTCACTGTTCCCCATAACATTGCTGTTGCTGTTTTTGCTATGTACTGTATTTCCTGTAAAGTATCTGTGTTATTTTCATTGACATTACTTTCAGACATCTGTGATGCTATTCCTTTATTTCCTTGACCTAGGTTTATTTTCTGCTTTAGTCTATCGCCTGTCAATGCTCACAGTCTGGATTCCTCCTTCCTCTCTATCTCATTGAAAAGTTCCTTAATCCCATTCTCTGTATTTCTAGTTTCCAGTCATTCCTCATTTTACTCAGCTCACATCAACAGAACGAGCCTGGGATATTGTGTGTGTGTCCACTCAGGACCCAGTCCCGCAGTGGAGGGACATTGCCTGATGTGGTGTTGAAAGCTGGCTCGGTAATGGGAGTTTGATTTCTTGCTCTTCCTCTCTCTGAGTCGGATCCTGACTCATTTCCTCCTCGACCTGCACAATCAGAATGTGATTTCAAATTCCCTGTTTCCTCTGCAGAGATTCACTGAGCTGAACGTGCTATTTATTTTCACATCTTCTCACTCCCTGCTTTCTGTTCTATTATCTCACCCCTCCTCCTCCCCCTCCTCCTCCTCCACATCCCTCCACCCCTCCCCTCCTCCCTTCCCCATTCCTCCTCCTGCCGCACTCCTCCTCAACTCCCCTCCCCTCCCCTGGCCCATTCACACAGACACAGATACATGCAAGGCACAAACACCCCTGCACACACTCACACCCCTGGGCATAGTCTCACAACCCCGTGCACACACTCACACCCCTGGGCATAGTCTCACAACCCCGTGCACACACTCACACCCCTGGGCACAGTCTCACAACCCCGTGCACACACTCACACCCCCGGCATAGTCTCACAACCCCGTGCACACACTCACACCCCCGGCATAGTCTCACAACCCCGTGCACACACTCACACCCCTGGGCACAGTCTCACAACCCCGTGCACACACTCACACTCCCGGCATAGTCTCACAACCCCGTGCACACACTCACACCCCTGGGCATAGTCTCACAACCCTGTGCACACACTCACACCCCCGGCATAGTCTCACAACCCCGTGCACACACTCACACCCCTGGGCATAGTCTCACAACCCCGTGCACACACTCACACTCCTGTGCACAGTCTCACAACCCCGTGCACACACTCACACCCCCGGCATAGTCTCACAACCCCGTGCACACACTCACACCCCTGGGCACAGTCTCACAACCCCGTGCACACACTCACACTCCCGGCATAGTCTCACAACCCCGTGCACACACTCACACTCCTGGGCATAGTCTCACAACCCCGTGCACACACTCACACCCCTGGGCATAGTCTCACAACCCCGTGCACACACTCACACCCCTGGGCATAGTCTCACAACCCTGTGCACACACTCACACCCCCGGCATAGTCTCACAACCCCGTGCACACACTCACACCCCTGGGCATAGTCTCACAACCCCGTGCACACACTCACACTCCTGTGCACAGTCTCACAACCCCGTGCACACACTCACACCCCCGGCATAGTCTCACAACCCCGTGCACACACTCACACCCCTGGGCACAGTCTCACAACCCCGTGCACACACTCACACTCCCGGCATAGTCTCACAACCCTGTGCACACACTCACACTCCTGGGCATAGTCTCACAACCCCGTGCACACACTCACACCCCTGGGCATAGTCTCACAACCCTGTGCACACACTCACACCCCCGGCATAGTCTCACAACCCCGTGCACACACTCACACTCCTGGGCATAGTCTCACAACCCTGTGCACACACTCACACTCCTGGGCATAGTCTCACAACCCCGTGCACACACTCACACTCCTGGGCATAGTCTCACAACCCTGTGCACACACTCACACTCCTGGGCACAGTCTCACAACCCCGTGCACACACTCACACCCCTGGGCACAGTCTCACAACCCTGTGCACACACTCACACCCCCGGCATAGTCTCACAACCCCTGCACACACTCACACTCCTGGGCATAGTCTCACAACCCCGTGCACACACTCACACCCCTGGGCACAGTCTCACAACCCCGTGCACACACTCACACCCCTGGGCACAGTCTCACAACCCCGTGCACACACTCACACTCCTGTGCACACACTCACACCCCCGGCATAGTCTCACAACCCCGTGCACACACTCACACCCCTGGGCACAGTCTCACAACCCCGTGCACACACTCACACTCCTGTGCACACACTCACACCCCCGGCATAGTCTCACAACCCTGTGCACACACTCACACCCCTGGGCATAGTCTCACAACCCCGTGCACACACTCACACTCCTGTGCACACACTCACACCCCCGGCAATAGATTCACAACCCCGTGCACACACTCACACCCCTGGGCACAGTCTCACAACCCCGTGCACACACTCACACCCCTGGGCATAGTCTCACAACCCCGTGCACACACTCACACCCCTGGGCACAGTCTCACAACCCCGTGCACACACTCACACCCCTGGGCACAGTCTCACAACCCCGTGCACACACTCACACTCCTGTGCACACACTCACACCCCTGGGCATAGTCTCACAACCCCGTGCACACACTCACACTCCTGTGCACACACTCACACCCCCGGCAATAGATTCACAACCCCGTGCACACACTCACACCCCTGGGCACAGTCTCACAACCCCGTGCACACACTCACACCCCTGGGCATAGTCTCACAACCCCGTGCACACACTCACACTCCTGTGCACACACTCACACCCCCGGCAATAGATTTACAACCCCCTGCACACACTCACACCCCTGGGCATAGTCTCACAACCCCGTGCACACACTCACACCCCCGGCATAGTCTCACAACCCCGTGCACACACTCACACCCCCGGCATAGTCTCACAACCCCGTGCACACACTCACACCCCTGGGCACAGTCTCACAACCCCGTGCACACACTCACACTCCTGGGCACAGTCTCACAACCCCGTGCACACACTCACACCCCTGGGCACAGTCTCACAACCCCGTGCACACACTCACACCCCTGGGCACAGTCTCACAACCCCGTGCACACACTCACACTCCTGGGCATAGTCTCACAACCCCGTGCACACACTCACACTCCTGTGCACACACTCACACCCCCGGCAATAGATTCACAACCCCGTGCACACACTCACACCCCTGGGCACAGTCTCACAACCCCGTGCACACACTCACACTCCTGTGCACACACTCACACCCCCGGCAATAGATTCACAACCCCGTGCACACACTCACACTCCTGTGCACACACTCACACCCCCGGCAATAGATTCACAACCCCGTGCACACACTCACACCCCTGGGCATAGTCTCACAACCCTGTGCACACACTCACACTCCTGGGCATAGTCTCACAACCCTGTGCACACGCTCACACCCCTGGGCATAGTCTCACAACCCTGTGCACACGCTCACACCCCTGGGCATAGTCTCACAACCCTGTGCACACGCTCACACCCCTGGGCATAGTTTCACAACCCCGTGCACACACTCACATCCCTTTCCACACAGACACAGATACACACAATGCACACACCCCCGTGCACACACTCACATACCCCTGTACACGGACTCACATCCCCATGCACATACTTACACCTTCGTGCACACACACAGACACACCGCGCACAGACACAGATACATGGGCGTGCACACACCCACACACACATACGTGCACACATACAGATGCACATGTGCACATACACAAATTCATACAAAGCTACACCTGTGTACACACATGTTTGCATACCCACAGACAGACACACTCGCGAATGTGTACACATGTACACAGTCACAAGTATACACACACACGCATGAACACACACACATATTTACACACTCCCAGTAGGGGTCACTGTGCCTGATGTTTTTCCCTCTGTTCCTGTACCAGTGCCCCGATGGAGGTGAGCTGATTCAGCATAGGAAGGAATCGAACCCAGGACTTCCTGCTCTGTGTGACTCAATCCCAGGCAGGGCCGACCCCTCACACACTGAGCCCCTGGGTAAGCCCCACAAACCATTGGACTTCACTGGTTGTTTATTTGTTGGCAAAACTTTGCTGAATGAAAGCTGGAAACAAAAAGACTATCAGAATGGGTGAGGTCCAGGGGAGGGGGGAGAGGGGGGAGAGGGGAGGGGAGGGATTCCCAGCAGGGGCCGACACCATCAGGGTTTAAGGAAGGCTGAAAATCTGAGGGAGAAGTGGATCAAACACAGGGACAATGATGCACTTTAATAACAGGATCTTTGCCAGAAATATGAAGAGAAATGAAACAGAAAGTTTTTTGATGAGGTAACAGAGAGAGTTGATGAGAGCAATGCGGTTGATGTGGTGAATATAGAATTTCCAAAGACGTTTGATAAAGTGCCACATATTAGGCTTGTCATCAAAATTAAAGCCCATGGAATAAAAGGGGCAGTAGCAACATGGATACAGAATTGGGTAAGTGACAGGAAACAGAGAGTAGTGGTGAATGGTTGTTTTTCGGACTGGAGGGAGGTGAACAGTGGTGTTCCCCAGGGGTCAGTGCTGGGACCACTGCTTTTCTTGATATATATTAATGACTTGGACTTGGGTGTACAGGGCACAATTTCAAAATTTGCAGATGACACAAAGCTTGGAAGGGTAGTGAACAGTGAGGAGGATAGTGATAGACTTCAAGAGGATATAGACAGGCTGGTGGAATGGGCAGACACGTGGCAGAAGAAATTTAACACAGAAAAATGCGAAGTGATACATTTCGGTAGGAAGAACGGGGAGAGGCAAAATAAACTAGAGGGCACAATTCTAAAAGGGGTACAGGAACAGAGATCTGGGGGTATATGTGCACAAATCGTTGAAGGTGGCAGGTTGAGAAAGTGGTTAAAAAAGCATACGGGATCCTGGGTTTTATAAATCGAGGCACAGAGTACAAAAGCAAGGATGTCATGATGAACCTTTATAAAACAATGGTTCAGCCACAACTGGAGTATTGTGTCCAGTTCTGGGCACCACACTTTAGGAAAGATGTGAAGGCCTTAGAGAGGGTGCAGAAGAGATTTACTGGAATGATTCCAGGGATGAGGGACTTTAATTACGTGGATAGACTGGAGAAGCTGAGGTTGTTCTCCTTGGAACAGGGAAGGTTGAGAGGAGATTTGATAGAGGTATTCAAAATCATGAAGGGTCTAGACAGAGTAGATAGAGAGAAACTGTTCCCATCGGTGGAAGGGTCAAGAACCAGAGAGCATAGATTTAAGGTGATTGGTAAAAGAATCAAAGACGACATGAGAAAAAAAAATTTTTACACAACGAGTGGTTATGATCTGGAATGCACTGCCCGAGGGGGTGGTGGAGGCAGATTCAATCATGGCCTTCAAAAGGGAACTGGGTAAGTACTAGAAGGGAAAAAATTTTCAGGGCTACAGGGAAAGGGTGGGGGAGTGGGACTAGCTGGATTGCTCTTGCAGAGAGCCGGCACGGACTCGATGGGCCGAATGTCCTCCTTCCGTGCAGTAACCTTTCCATGATTCTATGATTCGATGATTCGATGAAAAGCTGGATGGATTTGTATCTCTGTGAGCTCTGATTTCTTGTTTTTCTGTTTAGTAAATTATGTTGAACTCCTCACTCACAGCTTCCAGTTCAATCCGCCCTCCCGAAACTGTTCACTAAACCCCGCATCCTGCTCCCACTTTGTTTTGTCACAGATTCTTCCCTATTGTTGCTCTGAAACTAAGCTCTTGGCCAAGATAAACGGAACAGATGCCTGTTTCCTGCTGATGTGAGGGAGCCAAACACAATAAACAGGAAACTTGAACCGTGAAACAGGAATCAGTCAGAAATAGACCAGAGGTGGTGTGTTTACCGATCTCAGTCCAAGGAGGAAGTCTGCCCAGTCGTCCCAAAGCCCAGACCCTGCAGGCCGAGGGGATTCAAAGTCACAGTGTGACCCAGGGAGCAGCTCTCAGTCCAAGATCAGACTGTGGATACACTGAACACCCAGACCGTCACACGGATACACTCACACCCAGACCGTCACACCCAGACCGTCACACCGATACACTCACACCCAGACTGTCACACCCAGACCGTCACACCGATACACTGAACACCCAGACCGTCACACGGATACACTCACACCCAGACTGTCACACCCAGACCGTCACACCGATACACTCACACCCAGACTGTCACACCCAGACCGTCACACCGATACACTCACACCCAGACCGTCACACCCAGACCGTCACACCGATACACTCACACCCAGACAGTCACACGGATACACTCACACCCAGACCGTCACACCCAGACCGTCACACGGATACACTCACACCCAGACCGTCACACCCAGACCGTCACACCGATACACTCACACCCAGACTGTCACACCCAGACCGTCACACCGATACACTCACACCCAGACCGTCACACCCAGACCGTCACACCGATACACTCACACCCAGACTGTCACACCCAGACCGTCACACCGATACACTCACACCCAGACCGTCACACAGATACACTCACACCCAGACTGTCACACCCAGACCGTCACACAGATACACTCACACCCAGACCGTCACACAGATACACTCACACCCAGACTGTCACACCCAGACCGTCACACCGATACACTCACACCCAGACCGTCACACAGATACACTCACACCCAGACTGTCACACCCAGATCGTCACACCGATACACTCACACCCAGACCGTCACACCCAGACCGTCACACCGATACACTCACACCCAGACCGTCACACCCAGACCGTCACACCGATACACTCACACCCAGACCGTCACACAGATACACTCACACCCAGACCGTCACACAGATATACTCACACCCAGACCATCACACAGATATACTCACACCCAGACCGTCACACAGATACACTCACACCCAGACCATCACACCCAGACCGTCACACGGATACACTCACACCCAGACCGTCACACCCAGACCGTCACACCGATACACTCTCACCCAGATCGTCACACCGATACACTCACACCCAGACCGTCTCACCCAGACCATCACACAGATACACTCACACCCAGACCGTCACACCGATACACTCACACCCAGACCGTCACACCCAGACCGTCACACCGATACACTCACACCCAGACCGTCACACAGATACACTCTCACCCAGACCGTCACACCGATACACTCACACCCAGACCGTCACACCCAGACCGTCACACCGATACACTCACACCCAGACCGTCACACCCAGACCGTCACACCGATACACTCACACCCAGACCGTCACACCCAGACCGTCACACCGATACACTCACACCCAGACCGTCACACCCAGACCGTCACACCGATACACTCACACCCAGACCGTCACACCCAGACCGTCACACCGATACACTCACACCCAGACCGTCACACCCAGACCGTCACACAGATACACTCACACCCAGACCGTCACACAGATACACTCACACCCAGACCGTCTCACCCAGACCATCACACCGATACACTCACACCCAGACCGTCACACAGATACACTCACACCCAGATCGTCACACAGATATACTCACACCCAGACCATCACACAGATATACTCACACCCAGACCGTCACACAGATACACTCACACCCAGACTGTCACACCCAGACCGTCACACCGATACACTCACACCCAGACTGTCACACCCAGACCGTCACACCGATACACTCACACCCAGACCGTCACACCGATACACTCACACCCAGACCGTCACACCCAGACCGTCACACCGATACACTCACACCCAGACAGTCACACAGATACACTCACACCCAGACCGTCACACCCAGACCGTCACACCGATACACTCACACCCAGACCGTCACACCCAGACCGTCACACCGATACACTCACACCCAGACCATCACACAGATATACTCACACCCAGACAGTCACACCGATACACTCACACCCAGACCGTCACACGGATACACTCACACCCAGACCGTCACACGGATACACTCACACCCAGACCGTCACACAGATACACTCACACCCAGACCGTCACACCCAGACCGTCACACCGATACACTCACACCCAGACCGTCACACAGATACACTCACACCCAGACCGTCACACCCAGACCGTCACACCGATACACTCACACCCAGACCGTCACACCCAGACCGTCACACCGATACACTCACACCCAGACCGTCACACCCAGACCGTCACACCGATACACTCACACCCAGACCGTCACACCCAGACCGTCACACCGATACACTCACACCCAGACCGTCACACCCAGACCGTCACACAGATACACTCACACCAACACACAGATTCACACAGGTCAAACATGGGCAAGGAAACCTCCTGCTGATTACCACCTACCGTCCTCCCTCAGCTGATGAATCAGTCCTCCTCCATGTTGAACACCACTTGGAGGAAGCACTGAGGGTAGCAAGGGTACAGAATGTACTCTGGGTGGGGGACTTCAATGTCCATCACCAAGAGTGGCTCGGTAGCACCACTACTGACCGAGCTGGCCGAGTCCTGAAGGGCATAGCTGCCAGACTGGGTCTGCGGCAGGTGGTGAGCGAACCAACACGAGGGAAAAACTTACTTGACATCGTCCTCACCAATCTACCTGTCGCAAATGCATCTGTCCATGACAGTATTGGTAGGAGTGACCACCGCACAGTCCTCGTGGAGATGAAGTCCCGTCTTCGCACTGAGGACACCATCCAACGTGTTGTGTGGCACTACCACCGTGCTAAATGGGATAGATTCAGAACGGATCTAGCAGCTCAAAACTGGGCATCCATGAGGCGCTGTGGGCCATCAGCAGCAGCAGAATTGTATTCCAGCACAATCTGTAACCTCATGGCCCGGCATATTCCTCACTCTACCATTACCAACAAGCCAGGGGATCAACCCTGGTTCAATGAGGAGTGTAGAAGAACATGCCAGGAGCAGCACCAGGCGTACCTAAAAATGAGGTACCAACCTGGTGAAGCTACAACTCAGGACTACATGCGTGCTAAACAGCGGAAGCAACATGCTATGGACAGAGCTAAGCGATTCCACAACCAACGGATCAGATCAAAGCTCTGCAGTCCTGCCACATCCAGTCGTGAATGGTGGTGGACAATTAAACAACTAACGGGAGGAGGAGGCTCTGCAAACATCCCCATTCTCAATGATGGCGGAGTCCAGCACGTGAGTGCAAAAGACAAGGCTGAAGCGTTTGCAACCATCTTCAGCCAGAAGTGCCGAGTGGATGATCCATCTCAGCCTCCTCCCAATATCCCCACCATCACGGAAGCCAGTCTTCGGCCAATTCGATTCACTCCACGTGATATCAAGAAACGGCTGAGTGCACTGGATACAGCAAAGGCTATGGGCCCCGACAACATCCCGGCTCTAGTGCTGAAGACTTGTGCTCCCGAACTAGCTGCGCCTCTAGCCAAGCTGTTCCAGTACAGCTACAACACTGGCATCTACCCGACAATGTGGAAAATTGCCCAGGTATGTCCTGTCCACAAAAAGCAGGACAAATCCAATCCGGCCAATTACCGCCCCATCAGTCCACTCTCAATCATCAGCAAAGTGATGGAAGGTGTCGTCGACAGTGCTATCAAGCAGCACTTACTCACCAATAACCTGCTCACCGATGCTCAGTTTGGGTTCCGCCAGGACCACTCGGCTCCAGACCTCATTACAGCCTTGGTCCAAACATGGACAAAAGAGCTGAATTCCAGAGGTGAGGTGAGAGTGACTGTCCTTGACATCAAGGCAGCATTTGACCGAGTGTGGCACCAAGGAGCCCAAGTAAAATTGAAGTCCATGGGAATCAGGGGGAAGTCTCTCCAGTGGCTGGAGTCATACCTAGCACAAAGGAAGATGGTAGTGGTTGTTGGAGGCCAATCATCTCAGCCCCAGGGCATTGCTGCAGGAGTTCCTCAGGGCAGTGTCCTTGGCCCAACCATCTTCAGCTGCTTCATCAATGACCTTCCCTCCATCATAAGGTCAGAAATGGGGATGTTCGCTGATGACTGCACAGTGTTCAGTTCCATTCGCAACCCCTCAGATAATGAAGCAGTCCGAGCCCGCATGCAGCAAGACCTGGACAACATCCAGGCTTGGGCTGATAAGTGGCAAGTAACATTCGCGCCAGATAAGTGCCAGGCAATGACCATCTCCAACAAGAGAGAGTCTAACCACATCCCCTTGACATTCAACGGCATTACCATCGCCGAATCCCCCACCATCAACATCCTGGGGGTCACCATTGACCAGAAACTGAACTGGACCAGCCATATAAATACTGTGGCTACGAGAGCAGGTCAGAGGCTGGATATTCTGCGGTGAGTGACTCACCTCCTGACTCCCCAAAGCCTTTCCACCATCTACAAGGCACAAGTCAGGAGTGTGATGGAATACTCTCCACTTGCCTGGATGAGTGCAGCTCCAACAACACTCAAGAAGCTCAACACCATCCAAGATAAAGCAGCCCGCTTGATTGGCACCCCATCTACCACCCTAAACATTCACTCCCTTCACTACCGGCGCACTGTGGCTGCAGTGTGTACCATCCACAGGATGCACTGCAGCAACTCGCCAAGGCTTCTTCGACAGCACCTCCCAAACCCACGACCTCTACCACCTAGAAGGACAAGAGCAGCAGGCGCATGGGAACAACACCACCTGCACGTTCCCCTCCAAGTCACACACCATCCCGACTTGGAAATATATCGCCGTTCCTTCATTGTCGCTGGGTCAAAATCCTGGAACTCCCTTCCTAACAGCACTGTGGGAGAACCGTCACCACACGGACTGCAGTGGTTCAAGAAGGCGGCTCACCACCACCTTCTCGAGGGCAATTAGGGATGGGCAATAAATGCTGGCCTCGCCAGCGACGCCCACATCCCGTGAACGAATAAAAAAAAACACCCAGTCCATTACACCAATACACTTACACTCATACCGACACACAGTTACACTCACACTCACACCGACACACAGATACACTTACACTCACACCCATGACTCTGGTTGTATATGGTGATTGGTGATCCCATGGCTCTGGTTGTATATGGTGATTGGTGATCCCATGGCTCTGGTTGTATATGGTGATTGGTGATCCCATGGCTCTGGTTGTATATGGTGATTGGTGATCCCATGGCTCTGGTTGTATATGGTGATTGGTGATCCCATGGCTCTGGTTGTATATGGTGATTGGTGATCCCATGACTCATCCGCACCCTCTCTAATTCCTTCACATCCTTTTGAAAGTGGGGTTTCCAGAACTGGACACAATACTCCAGTTGTGGCCAAACCAGTGTTTTATAAAGGTTCATGACTTCCATACTTTTGTACTCTGTGCCTCTATTTATAAAGCCCAGGATACCGTATACTTTTTTAACCACTTTCTCAACCTGCCCTGCCACCTTCAACGATTTGTGCACATATACCCCCAGATCTCTCTGTTCCTGTACCCCTTTTAGAGTTGTGCCCTCTAGTTTATATTGCCTCTCCTCATTAAGGGCCGTAGTTACTTTGACTGCCATGGGCAATGCATGGCCAGCTCGGAGAGTGGGTTTCAGGTCTTGTTGTAAAGGCTGCACATCCTCTCTGGAGAAGCACAGCCTCCTGATACTCTGCTCCTCGGAAAGCTGGAGGGAACTGACTCTGGGCCTGCACTCTATGGGCAGAGTGAGGACACCCGTGAGCAGCCCTGGTCCATTATGGTTGCCTCACAACTGCAGCTCTCTGAGGTTCCCCAAGCTTCTGCTGCTCTCCTTCCTCCCACCAGAACAGATTAAATCTCACTCTGCAGAATCTCCTGAGCTTCTTGAAGGCATTGAATCAGAATAAAGCTGAAATACATCACAGGGTCCTGATTTAATAACTATAATGAGGCTCCCACCTGCCTCAGGAGGACACTTGGCCCTTGTGAGGGTCCTCATCAAAGTGAGAGCAGGCGGATCGGGAGTACAAGTGAGGCACTGATTATAGCACCGTGATTTACGGAGCATTCTCACCCAGTTCCCGCCTGGTTAAAATCGGACTGGGTCTGTAATTGCCCGTGGCTGCTTTGTCCCATTTTGGAATATTGCACCTGTTTCCAATCAGTTGGTATGTCCACAGTGCCTCACAAATTGCCTCCCTCGTCTCCTTCAGTAATTTGAGGGAAATACCTGGGGATTTATATGTTTTGAGCCCTTTTAGCCTGTCTAGGACGTCCACCACATGTAATATCAAGGTGATTGATTCTGTCTGGATTGATTTTTGTCTGGGCTAATTCTGTCTGAGTTAATTCTGTCTGAGTTAATTCTGTCTGCGTTAATTCTGTCTGCGTTAATTCTGTCTGGATTAATTCTGTCTGGGTTAATTCTGTCTGAGTTAATTCTGTCTGGGTTAATTCTGTCTGGGTTGATATTTTGCTCATGTCTTTGATTGTGGATATTAGGTTAAAGGAGCTCATTATCTTGTGCTCATCCTCTGTTTTGAACTCAGTTGTCCTCTGTCCCCATCCTCTTGGTTCTCTTGTCTGTCGTGGTATGATTCTGACACAGAGATGCCCTAAAGTTCTGGCTACAATCCCCACATAGTTCGTCCCAAATATATCAACTGATGAATTAACGGCACAAATAGAAGTAAATGGGTCTGATCTAATTGCCATTACGGAGACGTGGCTGCAGGGTGAACAAGGCTGGGAACTGAATATTCAAGGATATTCGACATTTAGGAAGGACAGGCAAAAAGGAAAAGGAGGTGGGGTAGTGCTGTTAATAAAGCATGAGATCAGTACAATAGTGAGAAAGGATCTTGGCTCAGATGATCAAGATGTAGAATCAGTTTGGGTGGAGCTAAGAAACAGCAAGGGGCAGAAAACATTGGTGGGAGTTGTTTATAGGCCACCAAACAGTAATGGTAATGTAGGGCACGGTATAAAGCAGGAAATTAGAAGTGCATGTAACAAGGGTAATACAGTAATCATGGGGGACTTTAATCTACATATAGATTGGGCAAACCAAATTATCACTAATACTGTGGAGGACACATTCCTGGAATGTATACGAGATGGTTTTCTAAATCAGTATGTTGAGGAACCAACTAGGGAACAGGCTGTTTTAGATCTGGTATTGTGCTATGAGAAAAGATTAATTAATAATTTTGTTGTAAAGGAGCCCTTAGGGAAGAGTGACCATAATATGATAGAATTCTTCATTAAGTTTGAAAGTGATGTAGTTCAATCCGAAACTAGGGTCTTAAATCTAAACAAAGGAAACTACGAAGGTATGAGGCGCAAGTCAGCTGTGGTTGATTGGGGAGCTACATTAAAAGGTATGATGGTAGACAGGCAATGGCTAGCATTTAAAGAATTAATACATAATTTGCAACATTTTTTTTGTTTTTTGAGGATGTAACTGGTAGAATAGATAAGGGAGAACCAGTGAATGTGGTTCATTTGGATTTTCAAAAGGCCTTTGATAAAGTCCCACATAAGAGGTTAGTGTGCAAAATTAAAGCACATGGGATTGGTGGTAATATACTGGCATGGATTGAAAATTGGTTAACAGACAGGAAACAGAGAGTAGGAATAAATGGGTCTTTTTTGGGGTGGCAGGCAGTGACTAGTGGGGTACCGCAGGGATCAGTGCTTGGGCCCCAGCTATTCACAATATATATCAATGATTTGGATGAGGGAACCAAATGTAATATTTCCAAGTTTGCTGACAACACCAAACTAGGTGGGATTGTGAGTTGTGAGGAGGATGCAAAGAGGCTTCAATGTGATTTAGACAAGTTGAGTGAGTGGGCAAATACATGGCAGATGCAGTATAATGTGGATAAATGTGAAGTTATCCACTTCGGAAGGAAAAACAGAAAGGCAGAGTATTACTTAAATGGTGATAGATTGGGAAATGTTGATGTACAAAGGGACCTGGGTGTCCTTGTACACCAGTCACTGAAAGCAAACATGCAGGTGCAGCAAGTGGTTAGGAAGGCAAATGGTCTTCATTGCAAGAGGATTTGAGTACAGGAGTAGGGATGTCTTACTGCAGTTATACAGGGCCTTGGTGAGACCACACCTGGAGTATTGTGCGCAGTTTTGGTCTCCTTACCTAAGAAAGGATATACTTGCCATAGAGGGAGTGCAGCGAAGGTTCACCAGACTGATTCCTGGGATGGCAGGACTGTCGCCCGAGGAGAGATTGGGTCGACTCGGCCTGTATTCACTCGAGTTTAGAAGAATGAGAGGTGATCTCATTGAAACATATAAAATTCTTACAGGTTCAACAGGGTAGATGCAGGGAGGATGTTTCCCCTGGCTGGGGAGTCTCGAACCAGGGGTCACAGTCTCAGAATAAGGGGTAGGCGATTTAGGACTGAAGTGAGGAGAAATTTCTTCACTCAGAGGGTGGTGAATCTTTGGAATCCTCTACCCCAGAGGGCTGTGGAGGGTCAGTCATTGAGTACATTCAAAACAGAGATCGATAGATTTCTAGATATTAAAGGCATCAAGGGATATGGGGTTAGTGCAAGAAAATGGTGTTGAGGTAGATGATCAGCCGTGATCATATTGAATGGTGGAGCAGGCTCGAGGGGCCGGATGGTCTACTCCTGCTCATATTTCTTATGCTCTTATATTCTTACGAGCCTGAGATTTCTGCCTGTCCTGATGGCACTGATTCACCCACAGGTCTCCAGAACATTACCCAAATAATCATTTCTTCAAGTGATGGCTGCAGGCTATTTATCTTTGGTAAGGCATCAGCACCAAGCTGTAGGCTGCCCTCAATCAACATCCACCCACATATCTACCCAGCAGGGCTGATTGGTTAGTGATCAGGGTTGGTCGTCCTGATCGATTGGGTCTCACTGGTTAGTGATCAGGATTGGTCATCCTGATCGATTGGGTCTCACTGGTTAGTGATCAGGGTTGGTCATCCTGATCGATCGGGTCTCACTGGTTAGTGATCAGGGTGGGTCATCCTGATTCATCAGGGCTCACTGGTTAGTGATCAGGATTGGTCATCCTGGTCGATCGGGTCTCACTGGTTAGTGATCAGGATTGGTCATCCTGATCGATCGGGTCTCACTGGTTAGTGATCAGGGTGGGTCATCCTGATCGATCGGGTCTCACTGGTTAGTGATCAGGATTGGTCATCCTGGTCGATCGGGTCTCACTGGTTAGTGATCAGGGTTGTAATCCTGATCGATCGGGTCTCACTGGTTAGTGATCAGGGTTGTAATCCTGATCGATTGGGTCTCACTGGTTAGTGATCAGGGTTGGTCATCCTGGTCGATCGGGTCTCACTGGTTAGTGATCAGGATTGGTCATCCTGGTCGATCGGGTCTCACTGGTTAGTGATCAGGATTGGTCATACTGATCGATCAGGGCTCACTGGTTAGTGATCAGGGTTGGTCATCCTGATCGATCGGGTTTCACTGGTTAGTGATCACGGTTGGTCATCCTGATCAATTGGGTCTCACTGGTTAGTGATCAGGGTTGGTCATCCTGATCGATCGGGACTTACTGGTTAGTGATCAGGGTTGGTCATCCTGATCGATCGGGTCTCACTGGTTAGTGATCAGGATTGGTCATCCTGATCGATCGGGTCTCACTGGTTAGTGATCAGGGTGGGTCATCCTGATCGATCGGGTCTCACTGGTTAGTGATCAGGATTGGTCATCCTGATCGATCGGGTCTCACTGGTTAGTGATCAGGGTTGGTCATCCTGATCGATCGGGTCTCACTGGTTAGTGATCAGGGTGGGTCATCCTGATCGATCGGGTCACACTGGTTAGTGATCTGGATTGGTCATCCTGATCGGTCGGGTCTCACTGGTTAGTGATCAGGGTTGTAATCCTGATCGATTGGGTCTCACTGGTTAGTGATCAGGATTGGTCATCCTGATCGATCGGGTCTCACTGGTTAGTGATCAGGGTGGGTCATCCTGATCGATCGGGTCTCACTGGTTAGTGATCTGGATTGGTCATCCTGATCGATCGGGACTTACTGGTTAGTGATCAGGGTTGGTCATCCTGATCGATTGGGTCTCACTGGTTAGTGATCAGGATTGGTCATCCTGATCGATCGGGTCTCACTGGTTAGTGATCAGGGTGGGTCATCCTGATTGATCGGGTTTCACTGGTTAGTGATCAGGGTGGGTCATCCTGATCGATCGGGACTCACTGGTTAGTGATCAGGATTGGTCATCCTGATCGATCGGGACTCACTGGTTAGTGATCAGGATTGGTCATCCTGATCGATCAGGTCTCACTGGTTAGCGATCAGGATTGGTCAACCTGATCGATCGGGACTCACTGGTTAGTGATCAGGGTTGGTCATCCTGATCGATCGGGACTTACTGGTTAGTGATCAGGATTGGTCAACCTGATCGATCGGAACTCACTGGTTAGTGATCAGGATTGGTCAACCTGATCGATCGGGACTCACTGGTTAGTGATCAGGATTGGTCAACCTGATCGATCGGGACTCACTGGTTAGTGATCAGGATTGGTCAACCTGATCGATCGGGACTCACTAGTTAGTGATCAGGGTGGGTCATCCTGATCGATCGGGTCTCACTGGTTAGTGATCAGGGTGGGTCATCCTGATCGATCAGGTCTCACTGGTTAGTGATCAGGGTGGGTCATCCTGATCGATCGGGACTCACTGGTTAGTGATCAGGATTGGTCATCCTGATCGATCGGGTCTCACTGGTTAGTGATCAGAGTTGGACATCCTGATCGATCGGGTCTCACTGGTTAGTGATCAGAGTTGTAATCCTGATCGATTTATATCCCGTTCCTGATGAAGGACACTGGAGCTAATTGTTGTGCCTCACTGTTCAACCCGGGCCCTTCCTGGTCTGATGACTCAGTTCCACACAAACCAACTGGCCTATCAGTGTTGTGGCATTTGATAAAGTCGATCAGCTCAACTGCTTTTTTGTTATCAGCCATGGCTCAGTTGGCAGCTTTTCTCACCTCTCAGTCAGAAGGTTATGGGTTTGAGCCCCATGTCCTGAGGATAAATCATCCCAGACCAAGGAGAGAGAGAGAGGATAAATCATCCCAGAGCAAGGAGAGAGAGAGAGGATAAATCATCCCAGATGATCCTCAGAGCTCTTGCAAGCCTCCCTGAAAATACGACCTCTTCAGACTTACAGCCTCCTTGACCCTTAGTGGCTTCCCTGGACTCCCCAAGCATCAGCTACCTACCCAGACTCCAAGTAGGCTCCTTGACTAGCCTCCCAAAGGCAGAGGCCTCCCTAGGCTCCCGATACTTAACAACCTCGCCAACGTCCCTGAAACAGTGACCTCTCCAGCCTTCCTGATCTCAGGGGCACCCCTAGTCACTCTGTCTCAGGAACCCCATGAGCCTTCCAAACTCTGCAACCTCAGAATGCTCCCCATTCCTCAGCAACATCTTCAGAAGTCTCCTCAATTCTCAACAACCTCCCCAGACTGCCTGACCCCCATCAATCTCCTACTCCCTGATATTCAGTGACCTCCCTATGTTTCCATTCATCAGCAGCTATCTCAGAATCCCTGATTTAGTGACAAACCCCAGCCTCCTCAACTCACACTGACCTCCCCGAACCTCCAGACTGTTGACAACCTCCCTGGACTCTGTTACTCTCAGCTACTCCAGAGGCTCCTTCAACCCTGGATCCTTCCACAGCCACCCTGACCCATCTCCCAACCTATCAAGAACCCCCAGGTATGGAACAGCACAGTTAGATATAGAATAAAAGACTAGATATACAAGAGACAAGAGAGTAGGGCCTATTAAGGATCAACAAGGTCATCTATGTGCGGAACCACAAGAGATGGGTGAGATCCTAAATGAATATTTCACATCGGTATTTACGGTTGAGAAAGGCATGGATGTTAGGGAACTTGTGGAAATAAATAGTGATGTCTTGAGGAGTGTACATATTACAGAGAGGGAGGTGCTGGAAGTCTTAACGCGCATCAAGGTAGATAAATCTCCAGGACCTGATGAAATGTATCCCAGGACATTATGGGAGGTTAGGGAGGAAATTGTGGGTCCCCTAGCAGAGATATTTGAATCATCGACAGCTACAGGTGAGGTGCCTGAAGATTGGAGGGTAGCAAATGTTGTGCCTTTGTTTAAGAAGGGCGGCAGGGAAAAGCCTGGGAACTACAGACCGGTGAGCCTGACATCTGTAGTGGGTAAGTTGTTAGAGGGTATTCTGAGAGACAGGATCTACAGGCATTTGGAGAGGCAGGGACTGATTAGGAACAGTCAGCATGGTTTTGTGAGAGGAAAATCATGTCTCACGAATTTGATTGAGTTTTTTGAAGGGGTAACCAAGAAGATAGATGAGGGCTGTGCAGTAGACGTGGTCTACATGGACTTTAGCAAAGCCTTTGAAAGGTACCGCATGGTAGGTTGTTACATAAGGTTAAATCTCACGGGATCCAAGGTGAGGTAGCCAATTGGATACAAAATTGGATTGACGACAGAAGACAGAGGGTGGTTGTAGAGGGTTGTTTTTCAGACTGGAGGCCTGTGACCAGCGGTGTGCCTCAGGGATCGGTGCTGGGTCCGCTGTTATTTGTTATTTATATTAATGATTTGGATGAGAATTTAGGAGGCATGGTTAGTAAGTTTGCAGATGACACCAAGATTGGTGGCATTGTGGACAGTGAAGAAGGTTATCTAGGATTGCAACGGGATCTTGATAAATTGGGCCAGTGGGCCGATGAATGGCAGATGGAGTTTAATTTAGATAAATGTGAGGTGATGCATTTTGGTAGATCAAATCAGACCAGGACCTATTCCGTTAATGGTAGGGCGTTGGGGAGAGTTATAGAACAAAGAGATCTAGGAGTACAGGTTCATAGCTCCTTGAAAGTGGAGTCACAGGTGGATAGGGTGGTGAAGAAGGCATTTGGCATGCTTGGTTTCATTGGTCAGAACATTGAATACAGGAGTTGGGATGTCTTGATGAAGTTATACAAGACATTAGTAAGGCCACACTTGGAATACTGTGTACAGTTCTGGTCACCCTACTATAGGAAGGATATTATTAAACTAGAAAGAGTGCAGAAAAGATTTACAAGGATGCTACCGGGACTTGATGGTTTGACTTATAGGGAGAGGTTAGATAGACTGGGACTTTTTTCCCTGGAGAGTAGGAGGTTAAGGGGTGATCTTATAGAAGTCTATAAAATAATGAGGGGCATAGATAAGGTAGATAGTCAAAATCTTTTCCCAAAGGTAGGGGAGTCTATAACGAGGGGGCATAGATTTAAGGTGAGAGGGGACAGATACAAAAGGGTCCAGAGGGGCAATTTTTTCACTCAAAGGGTGGTGAGTATCTGGAACGAGCTGCCAGAGGCAGTAGTAGAGGCGGGTACAATTTTGTCTTTTAAAAAGCATTTGGACAGTTACATGGGTAAGATGGGTATAGAGGGATATGGGCCAAGTGCAGGCAACTGGGACTAGCTTAGTGTTATAAACTGGGCGACATGGACATGTTGGGCCGAAGGGCCTGTTTCCATGTTGTAAACTTCTATGATTCTATGATTCTATGATACCAAGGAGAGAGAGAGAATAAATCATCCCAGATCAAGGAGAGAGAGAGAGGATAAATCATCCCAGACCAAGGAGAGAGAGAGCTGCTGTAGCTAGATTCAACTGGTACTTGAAGGTGGGGCAGGCCTGACTCACCTGAGTCTCAACTGTCGAAATACAGGGGCCTGTCAGTGCGGACAGCACGGTGTGCGGATACACAGTGTGAACTGAGTTTCATGAGTGTGGGAGTTCGGTGAAGTGGGGGAAGGAGGTGCTGCTTTGCCTTGCTTTTCCTTACTTTTTCCCCAGAGCGGCAGTGGACCTGAGAGTAGAAGACTGAAATTGGGGAATAAAAGCAGCAGCAGACCTGCAACAAGAGACAACTACTGTGCGACGTCACAGGTGAGGCAGGAGAGTCCGAGAGGTGAGCACAGGAAAAAAGGAGAGACCTGGAGTGGGAGGAGAGTCTGAGAGTCTAAGGCAAGTCATGGCAGCGCAGCTCGCACCCGTGATATGCTCCTCCTGCACGATGTGGGAAGTCATGGACACTACCAGTGTCCCCGGTGACCATGTGTGCAGGAAGTGTGTCCAGCTTCAGCTACTGGCTAACCGTCTTTCGGAGCTGGAGCTGCGGGTGGACTCACTGTGGAGCATCCGCGATGCTGAGATTATCGTGGATAGCACGTTCAGTGAGGTGGTCACACCGCAGATAAAGATTACGCAGGCAGAAAGGAAATGGGTGACCGCCAGGCAGAGTAAAAGGACTAGGCAGGTAGAGCAGGAGTCTCCTGGGGCCATCTCCCTCTCAAACAGATATTCTGCTTTGGATACTGTTGGGGGAGATGGCTTATCAGGGGAAAGCAGCAAGAGCCAAGTTCGGGGCACCACGGGTGGCTCTGCTGCACAGGAGGGGAGAAATAAGAGTGGCAGGGCTATAGTGATCGGGGATTCAATTGTAAGGGGAACAGATAGGCGTTTCTGCGGCCGCAAACGTGACTCCAGGATGGTATGTTGCCTCCCTGGTGCTAGGGTCAAGGATGTCACGGAACGGCTGCAGGGCATTCTGGAGGGGGAGGGTGAACAGCCAGTAGTCGTGGTCCATATTGGTACCAACGACATAGGTAAAAAAAGGGATGAGGTCCTGCAAGGTGAATTTAAGGAGTTAGGAGATAAATTAAAAAGCAGGACTTCAAAGGTAGTGATCTCAGGATTACTACCAGTGCCACGTGCTAGTGAGTATAGGAACAGGAGAATAGACCGGATGAATGTGTGGCTGCAGGGATGGTGCAGGAGGGAGGGATTTAGATTCCTGGGACATTGGGACCGGTTCTGGGGAAGGTGGGACCTGTAAAAGTGGGACGGGTTATACCCGAGCAGGACCGGGACCAATGTCCTCGCGGGGGTGTTTGCTAGTGCTGTTGGGGAAGGTTTAAACTAGAGTGGCAGGGGGATGGGAACCTGAGCGGGGAGTCAGAAGGGAATAAAATTGAGAGCAGCAAGAGAGGGGAAGACCCAGGGGAAATCTACAATACAAATAGTACAAACAGTTGTTCAAGAACAAGTGAAAGGGAAAAGCGTAGAGCAGCGGAAAGAAAGTGTACTTTAGGCACGACAGAAAAAAATAAAAACTAGAAGGCGTAAGGCGATTAACCCAGCATCAAAGCTGTGGCAGGGGGTTGGGAACCTGAGCAGGGAGACAGAGGAAAGCGTGTCAGGAAGGGACAGAAGGTATGGAGTAAAAGGTAAAGTGTTAAAAAAGGAAAAAGCAGGAACTAAGTGTCACAAAACATATTTGAAAGTTCTTTATCTGAATGCACGTAGCATTCGTAACAAAATGGATGAGTTAACGGCACAAATAACGACGTATGGGTATGATCTTGTGGCCATTACAGAAACATGACTGCAGGGTGACAACGACTGGGAATTAAATATGCCAGGTTATTTAACAATCAGGAAGGACAGGCAGGAAGGAAGGGGAGGTGGGGTGGCTATGTTAATAAGGGAAGGAATCACTGTAATACAGAGAAATGATATTGGGACAAAGGATCAGGATAATGAAACAGTTTGGGTAGAGATAAGGAATAATAAGGGGAAAAAAACACTAGTGGGCGTAGTATATAGGCCTCCTAATAGTTGCAACTCTGCTGGAAGAAGTATTAATCAGGAAATAGTCGGGGCATGTAATAAGGGAACAGCTATAATTATGGGGGATTTTAACTAGCATGTTAACTGGACAAATCAAATTGGGCAGGGCAGCCTTGAGGAAGAGTTTATTGAGTGCATCAGGGATGGATTTCTTGAGCAGTATGTAACTGATCCTACAAGGGGGAAAGCAACCTTGGACCTGGTCCTGTGTAATGAGCCAGGATTAATTAATAATGTCCTAGTTAAGGATCCCCTTGAATGAGTGACCACAACATGGTTACATTCCATATCCAATTAGAGGGTGAGAAGGTTGGTTCTCAAACAAGCGTACTGAGCTTGAATAAAGGAGAGTATGATGGTATGAGAGCAGAATTGATTAAAGTGGACTGGGAAACTAGATTAAAGGGTAAGACGGTACATGAGCAGTGGTGTTCATTTAGGGAGTTATTTTACAACTTTCAAAAAATATATATTCCACTGAGGAAAAAAGGGTGTAAAAGAAATGACAGCCATCCGTGGCTAAGTAAAGAAATTAAGGATAGTATCCGACTAAAAACAAGGACATGTAAGGTAGCCAAACTTAGTGGGAGGATAGAAGATTGGGAAGTCTTCAAAAGACAGCAAAAAGTAACGAAAGGATTGATTAAGAAAGGGAAGATAGATTATGAAAATAAATTAGCAAAAAATATAAAAACAGATAGCAAGAGTTTCTATAGTTATATAAAAAGAAAAAGGGTGGCTAAGGCAAACGTAGGTCCCTTAGAGGATGAGACCGGGAAATTAATGGTGGGAAACATGGAGATGGCAAAAATGCTGAACAAATATTTTGTTTCAGTCTTTACGGTAGAGGACACTAAGAATATCCCAACACTGGACAAACAGGGGGCTCGAGGGGGGGAGGAGCTAAATACAGACACACACACACACACACACACACACACACACAGACACACGCTCACACACAGACACACACACACACAGACACACGCTCACACACAGACACACACCCACACACAGACACACACCCACACACAGACAGACACACACACACCCACACAGAGACACACACACACACACACAAACACACCCACACACAGACACACACCCACACACAGACACACACGCTCACACACAGACACACACACACCCACACAGAGACACACACACACACACACACACAAACACACCCACACACAGACACACACCCACACACAGACACACACGCTCACACACAGACACACACGCTCACACAGAGACACACACACACACACCCACACACCCACACACACCCACACACAGACACACGCCCACATTCAGACTCACACCCACACACCCACACACACCCACACACAGACACACGCCCACATTCAGACTCACACCCACACACAGACACACGCCCACATTCAGACTCACACCCACACACAGACACACACCCACACTCAGACACAAACCCACGCACTGCCACACACAGACAAACACCCACACTCAGATATATATAAATACAAACTGCTGGCATGAAAGCTCAGACAAATGCCATCTTGTCTATGGGGGCCACTGCTGAAAGGGGTTTCCAGGGCATCGCAGCAATCTGTTCTCCAGCTGATCACCAGGATTGCTGAGGTGCCGCCCCGGGAGAGTGGCAGTGGCTCCAACCTGCTGTCCTCTCTCAGGATGACAACATTCCTGCTCCCACTCCACCAGTGCCCTTGCTGTTGCCTGTCAGCCAGCCAGCACAGACTGCTGCAGCCCAGACCGAGATGGTACAGTCTGAAGCCGGGCCTGCTACTCTGCAGTCTCCTCAATTGAAGCTCAGCAGCCTTCCACCCCCCAAGCTCCAGCCACTGGGGCAGCACCTCGTAGGGGCACCAGGATAGGGAAAGGTACATGGAAGACAGACACAAGGGTAAATAGTTTCATTGTGTTTGTCAATGCTGACATAATTTGTTTGATAAATTTGTTTTTTGATCTGGATTTAGTGTTGGTATTTAGTGTTGGTATTTAGTGTTGTTTTTTGGTGTTGGTATTTAGTGTTGGTATTTGGTGTTGGTTTTTGGTGTTGGTATTTAGTGTTGGTATTTAGTGTTGGTATTTGGTGTTGGATTTTGGTGTTGGTATTTAGTGTTGGATTTTGGTGTTGGTATTTAGTGTTGGTATTTAGTGTTGGTATTTAGTGTTGCTTTTTGGTGTTGGTATTTAGTGTTGCTTTTTGGTGTTGGTATTTAGTGTTGGATTTTGGTGTTGGTATTTGGTGTTGGTATTTAGTGTTGGTATTTGGTGTTGGATTTTGGTGTTGGTATTTGGTGTTGGATTTTGGTGTTGGTATTTGGTGTTGGTATTTGGTGATGGTATTTGGTGTTGGATTTTGGTGTTGGTATTTGGTGTTGGTATTTGGTGTTGGTATTTGGTGTTGGATTTTGGTGTTGGTATTTGGTGTTGGTATTTGGTGTTGGTATTTGGTGTTGGATTTTGGTGTTGGTATTGGGTGTTGGTATTGGGTGTTGGCATTTGGTGTTGGTATTTGGTGTTGGTATTGGGTGTTGGTATTGGGTGTTGGTATTGGGTGTTGGCATTTGGTGTTGGTATTTGGTGTTGGTATTGGGTGTTGGTATTTGGTGTTGGATTTTGGTGTTGGTATTTGGTGTTGGTATTTGGTGTTGGGTTTTGGTGTTGGTATTTGGTGTTGGTATTTGGTGTTGGATTTTGGTGTTGGTATTTGGTGTTGGTATTTGGTGTTGGTATTTGGTGTTGGATTTTGGTGTTGGTATTTGGTGTTGGTATTTGGTGTTGGTATTGGGTGTTGGTTTTGGGTGTTGGTTTTGGGTGTTGGTATTTGGTGTTGGTATTTAGTGTTGGATTTTGGTGTTGGTATTTAGTGTTGGTATTTGGTGTTGGTTTTTGGTGTTGGTATTTAGTGTTGGATTTTGGTGTTGGTATTTGGTGTTGGTATTGGGTGTTGGTATTTGGTGTTGGTATTTGGTGTTGGTATTTAGTGTTGGATTTTGGTGTTGGTATTTGGTGTTGGTATTTAGTGTTGGTATTTGGTGTTGGATTTTGGTGTTGGTATTTGGTGTTGGTATTGGTTGTAGGTATTTGGTGTTGGTATTGGGTGTTGGTATTGGGTGTTGGATTTTGGTGTTGGTATTTGGTGTTGGATCTTGGTGTTGGTATTTGGTGTTGGATTTTGGTGTTGGTATTTGGTGTTGGATTTTGGTGTTGGTATTTGGTGTTGGTATTTGGTGTTGGATTTTGGTGTTGGTATTTAGTGTTGGTATTTGGTGTTGGTATTTGGTGTTGGATTTTGGTGTTGGTATTGGGTGTTGGTATTGGGTGTTGGCATTTGGTGTTGGTATTTGTTGTTGGTATTGGGTGTTGGTATTGGGTGTTGGATTTTGGTGTTGGTATTTGGTGTTGGTATTTGGTGTTGGGTTTTGGTGTCGGTATTGGTTGTTGGTATTTGGTGTTGGTATTGGGTGTTGGTATTTGGTGTTGGATTTTGGTGTTGGTATTTGGTGTTGGTATTTGGTGTTGGATTTTGGTGTTGGTATTTGGTGTTGGTATTTGGTGTTGGATTTTGGTGTTGGTATTTGGTGTTGGTATTTGGTGTTGGTATTGGGTGTTGGTTTTGGGTGTTGGTATTTGGTGTTGGATTTTGGTGTTGGTTTTGGGTGTTGGTTTTGGGTGTTGGTATTTAGTGTTGGATTTTGGTGTTGGTTTTGGGTGTTGGTTTTGGGTGTTGGTATTTAGTGTTGGATTTTGGTGTTGGTATTTGGTGTTGGTATTGGGTGTTGGTATTGGGTGTTGGTATTTGGTGTTGGTATTTAGTGTTGGATTTTGGTTTTGGTTTTGGGTGTTGGTTTTGGGTGTTGGTATTTAGTGTTGGATTTTGGTGTTGGTATTTAGTGAAGTCAGGGCAAGATCAACAAGTGAGGAGTGAAGGAAGACAATCAGAGGGAGGCTGTAAAAAGAGAGGTAAGGATGGTGGGACTGTTGGTGAATGGGGAATGGGAGAGCTGGTTTAGGTGAGGTGCTCTTCGGTAAGCTGGTGTCCGAGAGGTGGGGCAGTTAGGGCACTGGTGGTCGCTGCCTCTCCTCTTCCTCCTGCACTTGTTGCTGTCCAGGTGGTGGTAAGGGCTGGTCCCTCATGATGAAGAAATTCTGGAGCGTGCAACAGATGACCACAGATCTGAACATCCGTTCAGCGATGTACTGCAGAGCTCCTCCGGAACAGTCCAGGTGGCGGAAGCCTTGTTTGAGGATGCCCATTGTCTGCTCGATGGTGTTCCTTGTGGCAGCATAGCCCTTGCTGTAGGCCAGTTCTGCAGATGTGCGGGTTGCTGACTGGAGTGATGAGTGATTCCCAGAGGGTTTATCCCTTGCCAGCCTGTAGCTTGGCGGCCTGGTTGGAACAAAGGTGGCACAGGGGACTGGTGCAGGATATAGGAGTGGTGACTGCTGCCAGGTTAGTGGGCACAGACCTGCATGATGAGCTGCCTGTGGTCACAAACCAGCTGTACGTTGAGGGAGTGGAATCCCTTTCTGTTGTTGAAGATTGCAGCGTACTCATGCGGAGCACCCAAGGCAATGTGCGTGTAGTCAATGGCACCTCGCACTATGGGGAAGCCATGCGGGTGAAACCCTCTTGTGCTGCTTTGCTCTGTCCATGGGGAAGGAGAGGTAGGTGTTCATCCTGGTGTAGAAACCTCGGTGACTTCCCTGATACGCCGGTGGACTACGAACAGGGAGATGTTACTGACGTCACCTGTTGCAGCCTGGAAGGTGCCCATAAGAGTTAAGGGCCCCGGTGACCATGACAGCCACAGGCAGTGCTGTCCAGGGCCTGGTGCGAGGCTCGAGTTATGGCGGCAACAGGTGACAGAGCTCGGGGACAGTCTCCTTGGTGAAATAAAGGTGCAGCAGGCACTGCTCCTCAGGTAGACGTGCTCCCTCTGTGGATATGGCCTCCTGTGCAGTGTCCTCCTCCTCCTCCCTCTTCTGGCAGCTTCTCCTGCTCTGTCTTATCTTCCTTACTGCTCCCCCTCGTGCTCTATTCGCAAAATCAGCCCTACCAGACCACCCAGGTCTGGAGCCAGGCTACTTGTGAAGCAAAGGGCAACAACAGAGCCAGAGCAGCAAAGCTTCTCTCTGTGCAGACAGTGAGCTTTCCAGAGTGATACAACACACCGAAATCACCAAAAGTAGCCAGAAATACTAAACCAGTAACTAGCCTGTAAGTAGTGCAGATGCCTTTAACTAGCACTAGTTAGCGCCGTGTTGAGCTGAGTGAGGTCAGCGCTTGGTGGATGGGCGATCGAAAATAGAGGCGGGCCTTGCAAGG
The DNA here is from genome assembly GCF_035084215.1 of Heptranchias perlo. Taxonomy (NCBI): domain Eukaryota; kingdom Metazoa; phylum Chordata; class Chondrichthyes; order Hexanchiformes; family Hexanchidae; genus Heptranchias; species Heptranchias perlo. The sequence goes on along the minus strand of NC_090341.1, from coordinate 59,285,014 downwards.
AGCTCAGGACCCTGATTAACATAAAATATGCAAAGCTTAGAATGCTGCGGGCGTGAACACCTTTACCAGCATGGCGGGCGCAGCACTTCCTACCCAAAGCGTGCGCGGTTCCTGCCCGCCATATTGGGGACTTAGTAGGCCACTTAGCGCCTGAAAAACGGGCACTACGCAGCCGAATTTCGAGGCCACAGTGCCTAAACTCCCAGTTGACGACAGTATTGAGAATTAAGAATGATTCAGATTGACTCTCCGCACCAGAAACTCCACCCAGTTCAGTCCAGGACTGCGTTCATTCACTTCCGCTGTTATCTCTACCCGAGTGACTCCTGTCAGTTCTCTGCGCCTTGCTGTGAAGTAGCAATCCTGCTCTTTGACTGGGTGAGTCTGCGCTGTGTCCCTCCCCCCCGCAGAGGGGCTGACTCACTGCTCCTGGCTTAGCTTCAGATACGACAATTATCCCAATATGTTAGATTTACCACAATCCTGGAGAACTTATTTTGAGTCGAGAGTTTGGAGTCACAGGAGGTTTGCTGACCTGTTTACTGGCTGGTGTATTTTGGCGAGTTGTCTTTTGGAGAAGAGCCAAGAGTTTACTGGAATATTGCACTCCTTCTGCAATTTTCCCACGAATCGGAACTTTTGAAGATTGCTGTGAACTCCAGTGAGAAACGATAGTGTGGGGACTCAGTTCCTGACCAGCAGGATGTGGGGACTCAGTGCCTGACCAGCAGGAGGTGGGGACTCAGTTCCTGACCAGCAGGATGTGGGGATTCAGTGCCTGACCAGCAGGAGGTGGGAATTCAGAGTGTGACCAGCAGGATGTGGGAACTCAGTACTTGACCAGCAGGATGTGGGAACTCAGTGCTTGACCAGCAGGATTTGGGAATTCAGTGTCTGACCAGCAGGATGTGGGAACTCAGTGCCTGACCAGCAGGATGTGGGAATTCAGTGCTTGACCAGCAGGATGTGGGAATTCAGTGCTTGACCAGCAGGATGTAGGAATTCAGTGTCGGACCAGCAGGATGTGGGATCTCAGTGCTTGACCAGCAGGATGTGGGAACTCAGTGTCTGACCAGCAGGATGTGGGATCTCAGTGCTTGACCAGCAGGATGTGGGAATTCAGTGCCTGACCAGCAGGATTTGGGAACTCAGTATCTGACCAGCAGGATGTGGGAACTCAGTATCTGACCAGCAGGATGTGGGAATTCAGTGTCTGACCAGCAGGATGTGGGAACTCAGTGCCTGACCAACAGGATGTGGGAACTCAGTATCTGACCAGCAGGGTGTGGGAACTCAGTATCTGACCAGCAGGATGTGATGACTCAGTTTCAGACCAGCAGGATGTGGGGACTCAGTGTCTAACCAGCAGGATGTGGGGAATCAGTGCCTGACCAGCAGGATGTGGGGATTCAGTGCCTGACCAGCAGGATGTGGGGATTCAGTGCCTGACCAGCAGGGTGTGGGAACTCAGTATCTGACCAGCAGGATGTGATGACTCAGTTTCTGACCAGCAGGATGTGGGGACTCAGTGTCTAACCAGCAGGATGTGGGATGCAGTATCTGACCAGCAGGATGTGATGACTCAGTTTCTGACCAGCAGGATGTGGAAACTCAGTGTCTAACCAGCAGAATGTGCAGACTCAGTGTTTGACCAGCAGGATGTGGGGACTCAGTATCTAACCAGCAGAATGTGGGGACTCAGTGCCTGACCAGCAGGATGTGGGGACACAGTGCTTGACCAGCAGGATGTGGGAACTCGGTATCTGACCAGCAGGATGTGGGAATTCAGTGTCGGTCCAGCAGGATGTGGGAACTCAGTGCTTGTCCAGCAGGATTTGGGAACTCAGTATCTGACCAGCAGAATGTGGGAACTCAGTGTCTGACCAGCAGGATGTGGGAACTCAGTACCTTACCAGCAGGATGTGGGGACTCAGTGCCTCACCAGCAGGATGTGGGAACTTAGAGTCTGACCAGCATAATTTGGGAACTCAGTGCCTGACCAGCAGAATATGGGGACTCAGTGCCTGACCAGCAGGATGTGGGGACTCAGTGCCTGACCAGCAGGATGTGGGGACTCAGTGCCTGACCAGCAGGATGTGGGAACTCAGTGCTTGACCAGCAGGATGTGGGAACTCAGTGCATGACCAGCAGGATGTGGGGACTCAGTATCTGACCAGCAGGATGTAGGAATTCAGTGTCTGACCAGCAGGATGTGGGAAATAAGTATCTGACCAGCAGGATGTGGGAACTCAGTGTCTGACCAGCAGGATGTGGGAACTCAGTGCCTGACCAGCAGGATTTGGGAAATCAGTATCTGACCAGCAGGATGTGGGAACTCAGTGCCTGACCAGCAGGATGTGGGGACTCAGTGTCTGACCAGCAGCATGCGGGAACTCAGTGCCAGACCAGCAGGATGTGGGGACTCAGTGTCTGACCAGCAGGATGTGGGGATTCAGTGCCTGACCAGCAGGATGCGGGAACTCAGTGCCAGACCAGCAGGATGTGGGGACTCAGTGTCTGACCAGCAGGATGTGGGGACTCAGTGCTTGACCAGCAGGATGTGGGGACTCAGTGTCTGACCAGCAGGATGTGGGGATTCAGTGCCTGACCAGCAGGATGTGGGAACTCAGTATCTAACCAGCAGAATGTGGGGACTCAGTGTCTGACCAGCAGGATGTGGGGACTCAGTGCTTGACCAGCAGGATGTGGGAACTCAGTATCTTAACAGCAGGATGTGGGAATTCACTGTCTAACCAGCAGGATGTGGGAACGCAGTGCTTGACCAGCAGGATTTGGAAACTCAGTATCTGACCAGCAGAATGTGGGAACTCAGTGTCTGACCAGCAGGATGTGGGAACTCAGTGTCTGACCAGCAGGATGTGGGAACTCAGTGCCTGACCAGCAGGATGTGGGGACTCAGTGCCTGACCAGCAGGATGTGGGGACTCAGTACCTGACCAGCAGGATGTGGGGACTCAGTGCTTGACCAGCAGGATGTGGGAACTCAGTATCTTAACAGCAGGATGTGGGAATTCACTGTCGAACCAGCAGGATGTGGGAACTCAGTGCCTGACCAGCAGGATGTGGGAACTCAGTGCCTGACCAGCAGGATGTGGGAACTGAGTGCCTGACCAGCAGGTTGTGGGAACTCAGTGCCTGACCAGCAGGATGTGGGAACTCAGTATCTTAACAGCAGGATGTGGGAATTCACTGTCTAACCAGCAGGATGTGGGAACGCAGTGCTTGACCAGCAGGATTTGGAAACTCAGTATCTGACCAGCAGAATGTGGGAACTCAGTGTCTGACCAGCAGGATGTGGGAACTCAGTGCCTGACCAGCAGGATGTGGGGACTCAGTGCCTGACCAGCAGGATGTGGGGACTCAGTACCTGACCAGCAGGATGTGGGGACTCAGTGCTTGACCAGCAGGATGTGGGAACTCAGTATCTTAACAGCAGGATGTGGGAATTCACTGTCGAACCAGCAGGATGTGGGAACTCAGTGCCTGACCAGCAGGATGTGGGAACTCAGTGCCTGACCAGCAGGATGTGGGAACTGAGTGCCTGACCAGCAGGTTGTGGGAACTCAGTGCCTGACCAGCAGGATGTGGGGACCCAGTGCCTGACCAGCAGGTTGTGGGAACTCAGTGCCTGACCAGCAGGATGTGGGAACTCAGTGCCTGACCAGCAGGATGTGGGAACTCAGTGCCTGACCAGCAGGATGTGGGGACCCAGTGTCTAACCAGCAGTATGTGGGAACTCAGTGCCTGACCAGCAGGATGTGGGAACTCAGTGCCTGACCAGCAGGATGTGGGAACTCAGTGCCTGACCAGCAGGATGTGGGAACTGAGTGCCTGACCAGCAGGTTGTGGGAACTCAGTGCCTGACCAGCAGGATGTGGGAACTGAGTGCCTGACCAGCAGGTTGTGGGAACTCAGTGCCTGACCAGCAGGATGTGGGGACTCAGTGCCTGACCAGCAGGATGTGGGGACTCAGTGCCTGACCAGCAGGATGTGGGGACTCAGTGCCTGACCAGCAGGATGTGGGGACTCAGTGCCTGACCAGCAGGATGTGGGAACTCAGTGCCTGACCAGCAGGATGTGGGGACTCAGTGCCTGACCAGCAGGATGTGGGGACTCAGTGCCTGACCAGCAGGATGTGGGGACTCAGTGCCTGACCAGCAGGATGTGGGGACTCAGTGCCTGACCAGCAGGATGTGGGGACTCAGTGCCTGACCAGCAGGATGTGGGGACTCAGTGCCTGACCAGCAGGATGTGGGAACTCTACCCCGTGACAGGTGCCAGCTTGCCGGAGGGTGAGGTTACACACTAGCTCTGCTGTACAGGACTGTGATGCTGACCTGGACGGTCCAGCCTACTGAAGAAGGTTGATGGACATATCGTAGGCCGAGCCACCCGTTCAGTGTCCAATCTGATTTCTAGGCCTCTCTTCCTCTTGAGGTTGTTTGAAAGGCCGCTGTACAACTTCCTGACATTTCAAGTTCGACAGCATAGGGTGCAGTGTGCCTCGGAACAAGGAGACCTGTGAGTCACTGTGCTGTCCTTGAGCCTCTGGGCTGGAGAGAATTTCCTCACATCTTTCTGACACTGGCCTCAGGTGTCTCCCAGGAGAGAGCATGAGTGGGGGGAGGGGCGGACAGGTCACTGGTGAACTAGTCTTTCTGTGTCTGGATGGGGTGGTCCTGATGGAGCAGGTGATCTTTTCCAAGCAACAGGAGGAGGCCATTCAACTAGATCATGGCTGATCTGAATTTTAACTCTCTCTACCCGCCTTAGCTCCATATCCCTTACCCAACAAAAATTTATCAATCACGGTCTAGAAAGCTTTAATTGACCCAACATCCACGGCGAGTTCCAGATTTCTACTGCCCTTTATTTATTTTTATTCGTTCATGGGATGTGGGCGTCGCTGACGAGGCCAGCATTTATTGCCCATCCCTAATTGCCCTTGAGAAGGTGGTGGTGAGCCGCCTTCTTGAACCGCTGCAGTCCGTGTGGTGACGGTTCTCCCACAGTGCTGTTAAGAAGGGAGTTCCAGGATTTTGATCCAACGACGATGAAGGAACGGTGATATATTTCCAAGTCGGGATGGTGTGTGACTTGGAGGGGAACGTGCAGGTGGTGTTGCTCCCATGTGCCTGCTGCTCTTGTCTTTCTAGGTGGTAGAGGTCGCGGGTTTGGGAGGTGCTGTTGAAGAAGCCTTGGCGAGTTGCTGCAGTGCATCCTGTGGATGGTACACACTGCAGCCACTGTGCACCGGTGGTGAAGGGAGTGAATGTTTAGAACATAAGAACATAAGAAATAGGAGCAGGAGTAGGCCAATCGGCCCCTCGAGCCTGCGCCGCCATTCAATAAGATCATGGCTGATCTGATCCTAACCTCAAATCTAAATTCATGTCCAATTTCCTGCCCGCTCCCCGTAACCCCTGATTCCCTTCACTTCTAGGAAACTGTCTATTTCTGTTTTAAATTTATTTAATGATGTAGCTTCCACAGCTTCCTGGGGCAGCAAATTCCACAGACCTACCACCCTCTGAGTGAAGAAATTTCTCCTCATCTCAGTTTTGAAAGAGCAGCCCCTTATTCTAAGATTATGCCCCCTAGTTCTAGTTTCACCCATCCTTGGGAACATCCTTACCGCATCCACCCGATCAAGCCCCTTCACAATCTTATATGTTTCAATAAGATCGCCTCTCATTCTTCTGAACTCCAATGAGTAGAGTCCCAATCTACTCAAGCTCTCCTCATATGTCCACCCCCTCATCCCCGGGATTAACCGAGTGAACCTTCTTTGTACTGCCTCGAGAGCAAGTATGTCTTTTCTTAAGTATGGAGACCAAAACTGTATGCAGTATTCCAGGTGCAGTCTCACCAATACCTTATATAACTGCAGCAATACCTCCCTGTTTTTATATTCTATCCCCCTAGCAATAAAAGCCAACATTCCGTTGGCCTTCTTGATCACCTGCTGCACCTGCATACTAACTTTTTGATTTTCTTGCACTCGGACCCCCAGATCCCTTTGTACTGCAGTACTTTCCAGTTTCTCGCCATGAAGATAATAACTTGCTCTCTGATTTTTCCTGTGAAAGTGCATAACCTCACATTTTCCAATATTGTATTGCATCTGCCAAATCTCCGCCCACTCACCCAGCCTGTCTATATCCCCTTGTAGGTTTTTTATGTCCTCCTCACTCTCTACTTTCCCTCCCATCTTTGTATCATCTGTAAACTTTGATATGTTACACTCAGTCCCCTCCTCCAAATCGTTAATATAGATTGTAAAGAGTTGGGGACCCAGCACCGACCCCTGCGGAACACCACTGGCTACTGGTTGCCAGTCCGAGAATGAACCATTTACCCCAACTCTCTGCTTCCTGTTAGATAACCAATCCTCCACCCATGCCAGAATATTACCCCCAATCCAGTGATTCTTTATCTTGAGCAATAATCTTTTATGTGGCACCTTGTCGAATGCCTTCTGGAAGTCTAAATACACTACATCCACTGGTTCCCCTTTATCCACCCTGTACGTTATGTCCTCAAAGAACTCAAGCAGGGTTTAGGGTGGTGGATGGGGTGCCAATCAAGCGGGCTGCTTTATCTTGGATGGTGTCGAGCTTCTTGAGTGTTGTTGGAGCTGCACTCATCCAAACAAGTGGAGAGTATTCCATCACACTCCTGACTTGTGCCTTGTAGATGGTGGAAAGGCTTTGTGGAGTCAGGAGGTGAGTCACTCGCCGCAGAATACCCAGCCTCTGACCTGCTCTCATAGCCACAGTATTTATATGGCTGGTCCAGTTAAGTTTCTGGTCAATGGTGACCCCCAGGATGTTGATGGTGGGGGATTCGGCGATGGTAATGCCATTGAATGTCAAGGGGAGGTGGGTAGACTCTCTCTTGTTGGAGATGGTCATTGCCTGGCACTTATCTGGCGCGAATGTTACTTGCCACTTATGAGCCCAAGCCTGGATGTTGTCCAGGTCTTGCTGCATGCGGGCTCGGACTGCTTCATTATTTGAGGGGTTGCGAATGGAACTGAACACTGTGCAATCATCAGCGAACATCCCCATTTCTGACCTTATGATGGAGGGAAGGTCATTGATGAAGCAGCTGAAGATGGTTGAGCCTAGGACACTGCCCTGAGGAACTCCTGCAGCAATGTTCTGGGGCTGAGATGATTGGCCACCAACAACCACTACCATCTTCCCTTGTGCTCGGTATGACTCCAGCCACTGGAGAGTTTTCCCCCTTATTCCCATTGACTTCAATTTTACTCGGGCTCCTTGGTGCCACACTCGGTCAAATGCTGCCTTGATGTCAAGGGCAGTCACTCTCACCTCGCCTCTGGAATTCAGCTCTTTTGTCCATGTTTGGACCAAGGCTGTAATGAGGTCTGGAGCCGAGTGGTCCTGGCGGAACCCAAACTGAGCATCGGTGAGCAGGTTATTGGTGAGTAAGTGCTGCTTGATAGCACTGTCGACGACAGCTTCCATCACTTTGCTGATGATTGAGAGTAGACTGATGGGGCGGTAATTGGCCGGATTGGATTTGTCCTGCTTTTTGTGGACAGGACATACCTGGGCAATTTTCCACATTGTCGGGTAGATGCCAGTGTTGTAGCTGTACTGGAACAGCTTGGCTAGAGGCGCAGCTAGTTCTGGAGCACAAGTCTTCAGCAGTACAGCCGGGTTGTTGTTGGGGCCCATAGCCTTTGCTGTATCCAGTGCACTCAGCCGTTTCTTGATATCACGTGGAGTGAATCGAATTGGCTGAAGACTGGCTTCTGTGATGGTGGGGATATCTGGAGGAGGCCGAGATGGATCATCCACTCGGCACTTCTGGCTGAAGATGGTTGCAAACGCTTCAGCCTTGTTTTTTGCACACACGTGCTGGACTCTGCCATCATTGAGGATGGGGATGTTTACAGAGCCTCCTCCTCCCGTTAGTTGTTTAATTGTCCACCACCATTCACGACTCGATGTGGCAGGACTGCAGAGCTTTGATCTGATCCGTTGGTTGTGGAATCGCTTAGCTCTGACGATAACATGTTGCTTCTGCTGTTTAGCATGCATGTAGACCTGAGTTGCAGCTTCACCAGGTTGGCACCTGATTTTTAGATACACCTGGTGCTGCTCCTGGCATGCTCTTCTACACTCCTCATTGAACCAGGGTTGATCCCCTGGCTTGTTGGTAATGGTAGAGTGAGGAATATGCCGGGCCACAGATTGTGCTGGAATACAATTCTGCTGCTGCTGATGGCCCACAGTGCCTCATGGAAAACCCTTTGTGTGAAAAGAGTTTTCCTGATTTCCCCCCTACATGGCCGAGCTGTAATTTTAGGATTGCATCCCCGTGTGCTGGAACTCCCCCCACCAGAGGAAATCGTTTCTCTCTATCTACCCTATCAATTCCCTTTATTATTTTAAACATCTCAATTAGATCACCCCTCAACCTTCTAAACTCAAGGGAATACAAGACAAGTTTCTGCAACCTGTCCTCATAATTTAACCCTTTTAACCCCGGTATCATTCTGGTGAATCTGGGCTGCACCCTCTCCAAGGCCAATATATCCTTCCTGAGGTAGTGACAGAACTTAAAGTAACACTCCAGATGGGAGCTGAGTAAGGCTCTGTGCAACTGAAACATCACTTCCTCCACTTTTTATTCCATCCCCCCTTGAGATAAAGGTCACAATTCATTCGTCTTTCTGGTTACTTTTTGTATCTGTTGTAACAGGATGATTGAGGGCTGGTATGTCAGCCAGATGAGGCCCCGATACCAGAGTAAGGGTATTGCTCCTTTAAGAACCTCACCTTTAAGAGGAAGGGTATTGCCCCTTTAAGAACTTTGCCTTTAAGAGGTAATTGCTACTGGAGTGGGTGGAGACCTTCCCTAGCCAGGTGAGCATAAAAGGGTGAGGTTCAACAGGACTGGCAGAATAGAATGTACAGTGTTGTCAACCATTAAAAAAAAAGTATTTTAAAGTGGGGATTGTTTGAGGATTACTGCTTATAGGATAAAGGAGGCTGTGAGATGGTAGTGCCGTATAATAATGTGGTGTCAGACGTGGGGTCGGTGTCTTTAATAGAGAAAGATATGAGTCCAACCCATAATGGAGGACATGTTTAGAGAACTGTTGTGGGCCACACAAGAGAGGATCACTTGGATCCTGGAGACCCACTGGGCTGCACAAGAGAGGATCACTTGGATCCTGGAGACCCACCGGGCCGTACAAGAGAGGATCACTCGGATCCTGGAGACCCAGCAGGAGACCACACAACTCTTATTGAACCCGGCCGCCCATAGTGGCTGAATTGAGGCAGCTGGGGGGTGCAGATGGAGGGTCAGGAATCTGAATCTGGGTGTCCTCGCGCATGAAACACAAAAGGTCAACATACAGCTGCAGCAGGTAGTCCGGAAGGCAAACGGAATATTGGTCTTTATTTCTAGGGGGATGGAGTATAAAAGCAGGGAAGTCATGCTATAACTGTACAGGGTGCTGGTGAGACCACACCTGGAGTACTGCATACAATTCTGGTGCCCTTATTTAAGGAAGGATCTATTTGCATTGGAGGCAGTTCAGAGAAGGTTCACTAGGTTGATTCTGGGTATGGAAGGGGTTGTCTTATGAGGAAAGATTGAACAGGTTGGGTCTATACTCATTGGAGTTTAGAAGAATGAGAGGAGATCTTATTGAAACATACAAGAATCTGAGGGGACTCGATAGGGTCGATGCTGAGAGGATGTTACCCCTCATGGGGGAATCTAAAACCAGGAGGCATAGTCTCAGAATAAGGGGTTGCCTGATTAAGACGGAAATTAGGAGGAATTTCTTCATCCAAAGGGTCGTGAATCCTTGGAATTCTTTACCCCAAAAAGCTGTGGAGGCTGAGTCATTGAATACATTCAAGGCTGAGTTAGACAAATTTTTGATCAGCAAGGGAATCAAAGGATATGGCGAAAAGGCGGGAAAGTGGAGTTGAGGTAAAAATCAGATCAGCAATGATCTCATTGAATGGCGGAGCAAGCTCGAGGGGCCAAATGGCCTACTCCTGCTCCTATCTCTTATGGTCTGATGGAATTCCCCCATCCAACCTATCAGAGCCAGTCTAGTGCTACAGAAACTGACTCCAGAGGACGACATGGAGATAAACCCCTCGGCCTTTGAAAGGAGTGCCGAGAGGGAGAGATGGCCACGAGACCAATGAGCTGGCATGTGGTCCCCTGCTTAGTGGGCGATGCTCAGAAGGTCAACTCTGTCCTGGGGCCACAGGCAGAGGCCAACTACCATCAGTTGAAGGTGGAGATCCTCGCCAGGGCTGGCGTCACCTTAACTGTGTTGCTCAGAGGTTCAAGGCCTGGTCCTACCAGGAGGGCAAGGTCCCCCACCCCCAATGTTTCACTTGATCCATATGGCCAGGAGTGGCCTCAGCCTGACAGTAACTCCCCTACAAGGAGGTGGAGTTGCTCATAATGGAGCACTACCTACAAGCCCTTCCACCCCAGATCAGGGAGTGGGTGGGTCAAGGGGACCCAGCCAATGCCCAAGAGTTGATCACGTTGGTTGAAAGGCAACCTGCTGCAGAGGAACTAGTCATATCCCCAACGTTCTCCAGGCCACGAAACCCGGGGCGACTTCCCCCCCCCCACCCCCGCCGAGTCCAAAGAATGGACTGGATCACGGGCGGATAAAACTCTAGGGCAGCAAAGTGGGTGGTGAAGAGCTGCAAAGGGACTTATGGATGCAGCCATTGTAAATACAAATCCAGGGGTAACGGGAAACCAGGGAAAATGTCCTGAAAATGGACACTGTTGTGATGAGCAGGTCCATGTGGTGGCCCACTGCCCAAACCAGGAGAAGCCCATGCAATGCAGCTTCGGGGAAATCCGGGGATTCCAGCAGGAATTCGCTGAGTTTGCTAGACCAGTTTGTGAGCCACATGGAGGCTGCTCACCCCCCTCCTACACAAAGGTTAATAGAAGGAGGTGATGACCCTTACTGACACGGGGACCACAGTAACCTTGGTTTCCCTGACCCTAGTATGCCCTTCACATTAGACCAAGTGGACAAAACAGGAATAATGCGTACACTGGGACGTGTTCTATTACCCCTCCACCGGGGTCAAGGTGAGGAACGGTGCCTGGGAGGTGAAGGATGGGGTGGTACCAAAGTTTCCACAGCCTGTAATACTGGGCAGGGGTTTCCTGGGATTTTATACCCTGATACAGAGGAAGGGAGGTGATACAGACGGCCAACAGGAAAGGGGGCAGGTGGAGAGCCTCCAAGTGTTTCACTTCTCCTCCAGCCTGGAGTTGTATCAGGCATCCAGGAAACCCAGAAAATCAAGAAGGGAACGGAGGAGAGACAAAGCAAGAGGAAATAGGGCGGAGGTTCCTAAAGTTTTAGAAGGGGACCAAGACCCTGACCCTTCTGCTTCTCCAGCCCCAGAGGTGGAACCAGGGACTGGCATGAGTGGGCAGAGAGTAGCTCCTCAGGCTGACCTCCCAGGGGAGGAAGGGATAAATTTTGAGGGTCTGAATGTGTGTAATTCAGACTTTCAATGGGAGCAGGTAAATGATCCAGTCCTACAGAATGTGAAGCGAAAGGTGGAAGTGATAAATGGGCACCCTGCTGAGGGTAAAATAAACAGTCCTGGGCCATATTATATAGTGAAGAATGACCTTCAGGGGCATCAGGAGGAAGTGGAGCAATTGCTGGTGACATAGGCAGATAGTCCTTCCTTTGGCCAGAAGCATTTATTCGGAGAGCCCCTGGGGACGGAAGACTCTGGAGCAGCTGGTGAGACTGTTCTTCTGGCCAGGGGTGTATGAGGCAGTATGTTGGTTCTGTGCCTCCTGTCCAGAGTGTCAGCTGGGCGGACCCAGGCCTCACTATTGCACTCCATTAGTCGAGGTGTCTTTCAAAAGGATCACTATGGACCTAATGGAACCACTGGAGAGGTCAGCGTGAGGACTCCAATCTATTTCAGTAGTTGTCTTTCTCAGATCCAAAGTGAATGATCTCACACTTCCCCACATTGAGGTCCATCTGCCAGTTTTGCCCATTCACTTAGTCTCTCTGTCCCTTTGTAACATTATGATCCCATCTGCACTTCTACCTTAGTGTCATCTGCAAACTTGGATATTCCTTCATCCAAGTTAACAATGGGTTCAACTCAGAACAGGGCCATTTGAAAATAATGGGGTTAATTCAGTATAAGACTACTGGTAAATAATGGGGTTAATTCAGTATAAGACTATTGGTAAATAATGGGGTTAATTCAGTATAAGACTATTGGTAAATAATGGGGTTAATTCAGTATAAGACTATTGGTAAATAATGGGGTTAATTCAGTATAAGACTATTGGTAAATAATGGGGTTAATTCAGTATAAGACTATTGGTAAATAACAGGGTTAATTCAGTATAAGACTATTGGTAAATAACAGGGTTAATTCAGTATAAGACTACTGGTAAATAATGGGGTTAATTCAGTATAAGACTATTGGTAAATAACGGGGTTAATTCAGTATAAGACTATTGGTAAATAACGGGGTTAATTCAGTATAAGACTATTGGTAAATAACGGGGTTAATTCAGTATAAGATTACTAGTAAATCATGGGGTTAATTCAGTACTGTGCCATCAGTAAACAATAACTTGCATTTATATAGTGCCTTTAACATAGTAAAACGTCCTAAGGCGCTTCACAGGAGCGATTATCAAACAAAATTTGACACAGAGCCATATGAGGAGATATTAGGACAGGTGACCAAAAGTCTGGTCAAAAAGTTTTAAAGAGGTTTAGGGAAGCGAATTCCAGAGCTTAGGGACTCGCCAATGGCCGAAATTAAAATCAGGGACACACAAGAGACAAAAATTGGAGGAGCGCAGAGATCTCGGAGGGTGGTGGGGCTGAAGGGGAGAGAGAGAGAGAGAGATTTGAAAACAAGGATGAGAATTTTAATAATGGGGTTAATTCAGTTCTGCCCTATTGGTAAATAATGTGCTCGGTTCTGTACCGTGCTAGTGGTGACATTGACTTGTATAGAAGGAACTCAAGGATATCAGTTCTTTATTTTTATGATTAAAATGATCCAGACTGCCGTTGAAGGAGATTTATTGACTGCACAGACCGCGGGGATAGAGCGAGCTCCACCGGCAGGCACCGGGCTGTCCCGGTTGAAGTCGATGTCTCTCCCGCTGTATCTCGGTTGTTGAGCGGTCTCCCGGTGCTGCCGCTGTCCGGGGTCGGGTCGGGTCGGGCAGTGGTGATCGAGCCGGGGTCGGGTCGGGCAGTGGTGATCGAGCCGGGGTCGGGTCGGGTCGGGCAGTGGTGATCGAGCCGGGGTCGGGTCGGGTCGGGTCGGGCAGTGGTGATCGAGCCGGGGTCGGGTCGGGTCGGGCAGTGGTGATCGAGCCGGGGTCGGGTCGGGTCGGGTCGGGCAGTGGTGATCGAGCCGGGGTCGGGTCGGGACTCGGTCGCGTCACAGTCGAGGCGGGCTGGCAGGAAACAGACTCTTCCTGTGGGCTGTTGGAGACAAAATCCATCTCAGAGACACCAGCCGGAGAGAGAGGAGCGGGATCGGGACCCCGAGAGACCCGGACCCGGACCGAGAGAGGGAGAGACCCGGACCCAGACCAGGACCGAGAGAGGGAGAGGGGGAGACCCGGACCGAGAGAGGGGGAGACCCGGACCAGGACCGAGAGAGGGAGAGGGGGAGACCCGGACCGAGAGAGGGGGAGACCCGGACCAGGACCGAGAGAGGGAGAGGGGGAGACCCGGACCGAGAGAGGGGGAGACCCGGACCGAGAGAGGGGGAGACCCGGACCAGGACCGAGAGAGAGGGAGACCCGGACCCGGACCGAGAGAGGGGGAGACCCGGACCAGGACCGAGAGAGGGAGAGGGGGAGACCCGGACCCGGACCGAGAGAGGGGGAGACCCGGACCCGGACCGAGAGAGGGGGAGACCCGGACCGAGAGAGGGGGAGACCCGGACCGAGAGAGGGGGAGACCCGGACCGAGAGAGGGGGAGACCCGGACCGAGAGAGGGGGAGACCCGGACCGAGAGAGGGGGAGACCCGGACCCGGACCGAGAGAGAGGGAGACCCGGACCCGGACCGAGAGAGGGGGAGACCCGGACCCGGAGCGGTAGGAAAAGACAGGGACGGGAGTCGGGGGGAGATGGCGACAGAGCGACCGGGACAGTGAGAGAGACCGGGTCAGAGAGGGGGGCTCGGAGCGGGATGGCCCTGGCCGGGCTCTGCCTCCTCCTCCTCCTCCTCCTCCTCCTCCCGCCGGCCGCGCTGCCCATGTCGGTGCGCGACACTTTCCGCAGCCCCACGGCCACCAACAACCTGGCGGTGGTGGCGGGCCGGGGCCCGGAGCCGGGGCCGGGGCCTCGGGTGTACGTGGGGGCGGTGAACGCCGTGTACCAGCTGGGGCCGGGGCTGCGGGCCGAGGCCCGGGTGAGGACGGGCCCGGTGGAGGACAGCGCGCTGTGCCACGCCCCGCAGCTCCCGCACAGCACCTGCGAGCACCCGAGGAGCCGCACCGACTGCCACAACAAGCTGCTGCAGGCGGACGGCGGCCAGGGCCTGCTGGTGGTGTGCGGCTCCGTGCACCAGGGCTTCTGCCAGCTCCGGGCCCTGGCCAACATCAGCCGGCTGGCCGTGCGCTTCCCCCCGCCCGCCGGCCCCGACCTCGTCTTCCCCAGCATGCTGTACGTGGCCGCCAACCACCCGCAGGCCTCCACCGTCGGCCTGGTGCTGAGCGGCCCGGGCCCGGGCCCCGAGCCGGGGAGTCGATTACTGGTGGCCGCCACCTACACCGGCCTGGGCACCCGCTACTTCCCCACCAACAGCAGCCGGGAGGACCTGCGCTTCGAGAACACGCCCGAGATCGCCATCCGGGCCCTGGACACGGGCCGCCTGTCGCGGCTCTTCACCTACGACATCAACCCGTCCGAGGACAACGTCTTCAAAATCAAGGCCGAGGCCAAGGCCCGCAACCGCCTGGACTTCGTGCGGGCCTTCAGCCGCCGGGCCTACACCTACCTGGCGCTCAACAACGACGCCAACTCGGGCGCCAAGGGCGGCCGGCCCCGCAGCCTGCTGGCCCGCATCTGCTCCGGGGCCCGGGGCCAGCGGCCGGCCGAGAGCCGCAAGCTGACCGAGTCCTACATCCAGCTGGGCCTGCAGTGCGGCGCCGGCTCCCGGCTCTACGGCCGCCTGCTGTCCGCCTGGCCCGGGCCCGACCACATCCTGTACGGCCTGTTCGAGAGGCCCGAGGACGGCGGGCGGGCCCGGAGCGCAGCCCTCTGCACCTTCAGCTTCCCGGCCATCGAGCAGCGCATCCGCGACGCCCGCAGGAAGTGCTTCGAGGAGGAGCGGAGCCAGGAGGTGTCGGTGCTGGAGAGCGTGATCCAGGGCAGCGGGCCCGCCTGCCGCCGGCGCAACATCACGGTGAGGGGCGGGGCCTGGGGGAGGGGAGGGGCCTGCGGGGTGAGGGGCGGGGCCTGGATAGTGTGGGCGGGGCCTGGGGAGGGAGGGGCACGGTGAGGGGCGGGGCCAGGAGGTGTCGGTGCTGGAGAGCGTGATCCAGGGCAGCGGGCCCGCCTGCCGCCGGCGCAACATCACGGTGAGGGGCGGGGCCTGGGGGAGGGGAGGGGCCTGCGGGGTGAGGGGCGGGGCCTGGATAGTGTGGGCGGGGCCTGGGGAGGGAGGGGCACGGTGAGGGGCGGGGCCAGGAGGTGTCGGTGCTGGAGAGCGTGATCCAGGGCAGCGGGCCCGCCTGCCGCCGGCGCAACATCACGGTGAGGGGCGGGGCCTGGGGGAGAGGGGCGGGGCCTGGATAGTGTGGGCGGGGCCTGGGGAGGGAGGGGCACGGTGAGGGGCGGGGCCAGGAGGTGTCGGTGCTGGAGAGCGTGATCCAGGGCAGCGGGCCCGCCTGCCGCCGGCGCAACATCACGGTGAGGGGCGGGGCCTGGGGGAGGGGAGGGGCCTGGATAGTGTGGGCGGGGCCTGGGGAGGGAGGGGCACGGTGAGGGGCGGGGCCAGGAGGTGTCGGTGCTGGAGAGCGTGATCCAGGGCAGCGGGCCCGCCTGCCGCCGGCGCAACATCACGGTGAGGGGCGGGGCCTGGGGGGAGGGGAGGGGCCTGCGGGGTGTGGGTGGGGCTTGGGGAGAGGGGCGGGGCCTGGGGGAGGGGAGGGGCCTGCGGGGTGTGGGTGGGGCTTGGGGAGAGGGGCGGGGCCTGGGGGAGGGGAGGGGCCTGCGGGGTGTGGGTGGGGCTTGGGGAGAGGGGCGGGGCCTGCGGGGTGTGGGTGGGGCTTGGGGAGAGGGGCGGGGCCTGGGGAGGGAGGGGCACGGTGAGGGGCGGGGCCTGGGGAGGGGCGGGGCCTGCAGGGTGTGGGTGGGGCTTGGGGAGGGAGGGGCACGGTGAGGGGCAGGGCCGGGAGCCATGGAGAAAGGGGCCAGGGTGAGTGGGCAGGTTGAGGGCCATGGAGGGGGAGGGGGAGGGGGAGCGACCGTGGAGGGGGAGCGACCGTGGAGGGGGAGCGACCGTGGAGGGGGGCGACCGTGGAGGGGGAGGGGGAGCGACCGTGGAGGGGGAGGGGGAGCGACCGTGGAGGGGGGCGACCGTGGAGGGGGAGGGGGAGCGGCCGTGGAGGGGGAGGGGCAGGTTGTGTGGGGAGTTGATCGGGTTGATGAGGCGGATGTGATGATTTAAGTTCTGTTATTTGGCTTATGGCTGATCTTTGACCTCAACTCCACTTCCCCCCCAATCCCCATATCTCTTGATTCCCCGAGAGTCCAAAAATCTATCGATCTCAGCCCTGAATGTACTCAACGACTGAGCCTCCACAGCCCTCTGGGGTAGGGAATTCCAAAGATTCACAACCCTCTGAGTGAAGAAATTTCTCCTCATTTCAGTCCTAATGGTCGACCCCTTATCCTGAGACTGTGACCCCTGGTTCTAGACTCTCCAGTCAGGGGAAACATCCTCTGAGTATCTACCCTGTCAAGCCCCTCAGAATCTTATATGTTTCAATGAGATAGAACCATAGAAAAGATACAGCACAGAAGGGGGCCATTCAGCCCATTGTGTCCGTGCCGGCTCGAAGAACAACCAGGTGCCCATTCTAATCCCACCTTCCAGCACCCGGTCCGTAGCCCTGCAGCTTACAGCACTTTAGGTGCAGGTCCAGGTACTTTTTAAAAGAATTGAGGGTCCCTGCCTCTACCACCAATTCGGGCAGCGAATTCCATACACCCACCACCCTCTGGGTAAAAAAGTTTTTCCTCTTGTCCCCTCTAATCCTTCCGCCAACCAGCTTAAATCTATGTCCTCTAGTTCTTGAACTCTCCGCTAGGGGAAACAGGTACTTCCTGTCTACTCTATCTGGGCCCCTCATAATTTTGTACACCTCAATCAAGTCTCCTCTCAGCCTCCTCTGCTCCAAGGAAAACAACCCCAGCCTATCCAATCTCTCCTCGTAGCTGCAATTTTCAAGCCCTGGCAACATTCTTGTAAATCTTCTCTGCACTCTCTCCAGAGCAATTACGTCCTTCCTGTAATGTGTTGACCAGAACTGCACACAATACTCCAGCTGTGGCCTTACCAGGGTTTTATACAGTTCCATCATTACATCCCTGCTTTTGTATTCTATACCTCGGCTAGTAACGGAGAGCATTCCGTATGCCTTCTTCACAGCCTTATCTACCTGTACTGTGCACATGTACTCCAAGGTCTCTCACTTCCTCGACCCCTCTCAATATATTCCCGTTTACTGCGTATTCCCTTTTACTGTTTGCCCTCCCTTTCCTCACACTTCTCCGGGTTGAACTCTATTTGCCACTTTTCCACCCACTCCACCAACCCATTGATATCTTCTTGGAGTCTACAGCTATCCTCTTCACTGTCAACTACACGGCCAGTTTTTGTGTCGTCTGCAAATTTGCCAATCATGCCCCCTACATTCAAGTCCAAATCATTAATATATACCACAAACAGCAAGGGACCCAAGATCACCTCTCATTTTTCTAAACTCCAGAGAGTATGGGCCCATTCTACTCAACATCTCCTCTTAGGACAACCCTCTCACCCCAGGAATTAATCTAGTGAACCTTCGTTGCACCGCCTCTAAGGCAGGTATATCCTTCCTTAGATAAGGGTACCAAAACTGTACACAGTACTCCAGGTGCAGTCTCACTAAGCCCTGTACAATTGTAGAAAGACTTCCTTACTCTTGTACTCCAACCCCCTGCAATAAAGGCCAACATGACATTTGCCTTCCTAATTGCTTGCTGTACCTGCATGCTAACTTTTTGTGTTTCTTGTATGAGGACACCCAAATCCCTCTGAACACCAACATTTAATAGTTTCTCCTCATTTAAAAAATATTCTGTTTTTCTATTCTTCCTACCAAAGTGAATAACCTCACATTTCCCCACATTATACTCCATCTGCCACCTTCTTGACCATTCTCTCAACCTGTCTGTATCCCTTTGCAGACTCTTTGTGTCCTCCTCACAGCTTACTTTCCCACCTAACTTTGTATTGTCAGCAAACTTGGATACATTACACTCAGTCCCTTCATCTATGTTATTGATATAGATTGTAAATAGCTGAGGCCTCAGCACTGATCCTTGCGATACCCCACTAGTTACAGCCTGACAACCTGAAAATGACCCATTATTCCTACTGTCTGTTTTCTGTCCTTTAACCAATCCTCTATCCATGCTAATATATTACCCCCAACCCCATGAGCCCTTACCTTGTGTAACAACCTTTCATGTGGCAGCTTATTGAATGCCTTTTGAAAATCCAAATATATACATCCACTGGTTCCCCTTTATCTACCCTGCCAGTTACATCCTCAAAAAACTCTAATAAATTTGTCAAACACGATTTCCCTTTCATAAAACCATGTTGACTCTGCCTGATCATATTATGATTTTCTAAGTGCCCTGTTAACACTTCCTTAATAATGGATTCCAACATTTTCCCGACAACCGATGTCAGGCTAACTGGCCTGTAGTTCCCTGTTTTCTCTCTCCCTCCTTTCTTGAATAGCGGGGTTACATTTGCTAACTTCCAATCCACTGGGATCGTTCCAGAATCTAGGGAATTTTTGGAAGATCATAATCAATGCATCCACTATCTCTGCAGCCACCTCTTTTAGAACCCTCGGATGTGGGCCATCAGGTCCAGGGGATTTATTGGCCTTTAGTCCCATTAGTTTGTCCAGTACTTTTTCTCTATTGATATTAATTATTTAAGTTCCTCCCTCTCATTAGCCCTTTGGTTCCCCATTATTTCA
Source organism: Heptranchias perlo (assembly GCF_035084215.1). Taxonomy (NCBI): domain Eukaryota; kingdom Metazoa; phylum Chordata; class Chondrichthyes; order Hexanchiformes; family Hexanchidae; genus Heptranchias; species Heptranchias perlo. The sequence goes on along the minus strand of NC_090341.1, from coordinate 59,265,670 downwards.
GATTTGCTTTTTGTGTCTTCTACTGTGAAGATAGATACAAAATATTTGTTTAATGTCTCTGCCATTTCCTGATTCCCCATTATAATTTCTCCTGTCTCAGCTTCTAAGGGACCAACATTTACTTTTGCTGCTCTCTTCCTTTACTCTCATATTCTATTTTCTCCCTTTTAATCCATTTTTTGGTCATCCTTTGCTGGTTTCTAAAACTCTCCCAATCCTCAGACTTAATACTGTTCTTCGCAACATTATAAGCTTCTCCTTTTAATCTTAATACAATCCTTAATTCAGCTTCAGCCATAGCAGCCAATGAAATTTCCCTTCTCTTCTCTCCCCACACCTGCCCCCAATTTTATCTTTGGAATGTTTCCATCCCTCACGGTCTGTGACTCCCTGGTACAGTAAAGAGGAAAGGGGAACTTGGGGGAGAAAGAGAAGGGGTCTCTCAGCTCTCGACTCATTACCCCACAATCAATAGAAAAGTGGCAATTTTCCATTGGATCTTGGCAGCTGTTGCCCTCCTGTCAACATATGGGCAGAATAGTCTGGATATGGCACTGGAAGGGCTGGCAGTCAACTGACAGCTGAACCCTGCTAATGTCCCGACCATACCCAAACCCGGCCTGTCCCCAACATCCAGAGCCCAACCTGTTTCATTCTCCATGGGATGGTGAGGTTAGTGTCTCCGAGTGTTTAATTCTCCATGGGACGGTGAGGTTAGTGTCTCCGAGTGTTTAATTCTCCATGGGACGGTGAGGTTAGTGTCTCCGAGTGTTTTATTCTCCATGGGATGGTGAGGTTAGTGTCTCCGAGTGTTTAATTCTCCATGGGATGGTGAGGTTAGTGTCTCCGAGTGTTTAATTCTCCATGGGACGGTGAGGTTAGTGTCTCTGAGTGTTTTATTCTCCATGGGACGGTGAGGTTAGTGTCTCCGAGTGTTTAATTCTCCATGGGACGGTGAGGTTAGTGTCTCCGAGTGTTTAATTCTCCATGGGACGGTGAGGTTAGTGTCTCTGAGTGTTTAATTCTCCATGGGACGGTGAGGTTAGTGTCTCCGAGTGTTTAATTCTCCATGGGACGGTGAGGTTAGTGTCTCCGAGTGTTTCATTCTCCATGGGACGGTGAGGTTAGTGTCTCCGAGTGTTTAATTCTCCATGGGATGGTGAGGTTAGTGTCTCCGAGTGTTTCATTCTCCATGGGATGGTGAGGTTAGTGTCTCCGAGTGTTTAATTCTCCATGGGATGGTGAGGTTAGTGTCTCTGAGTGTTTAATTCTCCATAGGATGGTGAGGTTGGTTGGGGATTGGGAGTCTGCTGCTCTCTCTCTCACACAGTGTGTCATGTAATAGAGGGAAGGGGCAACAGCTGCTGTCAGCTCTACTTTGCATCATGTGCTGCTGGGATTGTCTCCATTCACCTATTGGGGCAGATGCCATGTCCTCCTTATTCTATCTGTGCTCTGGCAGCGGGCCCGTGCTCTGGCAGTAGTCCATCACTGTTGATATTACTGTAGCTTGCCGCTGCTGTTGCAGGATTTGCAGTTAAAGATGATATAAATTGCACTGTATCAAGGAGATACCTCATTTGGTGCTTGGTTTTTGAGGTCAAAGTCCCGGGCCTTCACTCAGAGCAGGCTGCAGAGCTCCACACAAAAGCGACTTGTCTCCAAAAGTGGCTGCCCTCCTGTTGCAGTGGAGTCGTACTGGTGCCTCTTTGGTTTCATTTCCAGTTCTATGTTCCCAGAACGCTCCTGATTTGATGACTTAACCCTGAACTAACTGGGCTGAGTGGTTGTAGCATCTCCACAAAGGGTTAATAGGAAGGCATTTAGGAATAGGACTGAATCAGAGTTTCATTTTAGTTTTGGAAGCTGACCAATAAAAACTCTGAGAAAATATTTCCATCTTTGGAAAGCAACAGGATGGAATTTTAAACTCCCAAAGCCCAATCCCAGAAATAGGAGCATTCAGGGAGATATCAGCCTGGCCGAACGTACTGCCCCCGCACTTATCCAACTGTGTACACAAGTGATTCCTTATCCTTATCGTGACGCATTATCTGCGTCACAACTTTGTTCTGAGGACAGTTTGCAATATATTTGCTAATGGCTCCCATCTGTCAGCCGTGCCTGAGTGGTAGCACTCACACCTCGGAGTCCGAACGTTGTGGGGTGAAGCCCCCACTCAGAGACTCGAGCATATCGTCGAGGCTGACAGTCCAGTGTGGCTGGAGCTCCCCTGGATGAGATGCTAAACAGAGGAACTGTCTGCCCTTTCAGTAAAAGACCCCACAGAACTTTTTGAAGAAGAGCAGGGGAGTTCTCCAAGTGTCCTGGCCAATATTTATCGTCAGCCAACATCACTAAAACAGATTAACCCATGCTGTACCCGCCCTGGGAGTGTTTGATGGGACAGTGTAGAGGGAGCTTTACTCTGTATCTAACCCATGCTGTACCTGCCCTGGGAGTGTTTGATGGGATAGTGTAGAGGGAGCTTTACTCTGTATCTAACTCGTGCTGTACCTGTCCTGGGAGTGTTTGATGGGACAGTGTAGAGGGAGCTTTACTCTGTATCTAACCCATGCTGTACCTGCCCTGGGAGTGTTTGATGGGACAGTGTAGAGGTGACTTTACTCAGTATCTAACCTGTGCTGTACCTGCCCTGGGAGTGTTTGATGGGACAGTGTAGAGGGAGCTTTACTCTGTATCTAACCCGTGCTGTACCTGCCCTGGGAGTGTTTGATGGGACAGTGTAGAGGGAGCTTTACTCTGTATCTAACCCGTGCTGTAACTGCCCTGGGAGTGTTTGATGGGACAGTGTAGAGGTGACTTTACTCTGTATCTAACTCGTGCTGTACCCGCCCTGGGATTGTTTGATGGGACAGTATAGAGGGAGCTTTACTCTGTATCTAACTCGTGCTGTACCTGCCCTGGGAGTGTTTGATGGGACAGTGTAGAGGGAGCTTTACTCAGTATCTAACCTGTGCTGTACCTGCCCTGGGAGTGTTTGATGGGACAGTATAGAGGGAGCTTTACTCTGTATCTAACCCGTGCTGTACCTGCCCTGGGAGTGTTTGATGGGACAGTGTAGAGGGAGCTTTACTCTGTATCTAACCCCGTGCTGTACCTGCCCTGGGAGTGTTTGATGGGACAGTGTAGAGCGAGCTTTACTCAGTATCTAACCCGTGCTGTACCTGCCCTGGGAGTGTTTGATGGGACAGTGTAGAGGGAGCTTTACTCTGTATCTAACCCGTGCTGTACCTGCCCTGGGAGTGTTTGATGGGACAGTGTAGAGGTGACTTTACTCAGTATCTAACCCATGCTGTACCTGCCCTGGGAGTGTTTGATGGGACAGTGTAGAGGGGACTTTACTCAGTATCTAACCCATGCTGTACCTGCCCTGGGAGTTTCTCATGTCCTGTTGTGCAGTGTGGGCCCTCCGTGGAGTGCAGCAGGTTAAGCTGGATGACAGGAGGAAGCTGAGATCATGGCTCTCGTTCCCTGTGCCAAGCATTGTCTTCTCCTCCATTTCCTACTTCTGTTTCCTGGATGCTTCCTCCCGACCCAATATTCCTCTGGCTGATTGGAGCTGGGGGGTTGTGGGGCCAGCGGGGGCGAGGGAATGAAAGTGCAGGATATCACAGTGAGAGAACCACCATTCACACACAGGCTGCTCCCTGTCACACCATACGTCCTGATTAGCAGATTGACAGGAGGAAAACAGCGCCTTCCAGTCTAACTCACTTCCTGCCATTATCGGTAAGCAACACTGAATAAAACTCTCTGCTTCCAGCTTCCTGTTAAATTATGTGCGGTGTTCAGAGATTTAAATGCACGAGTTCCAATGTTTAGTAAAGATCCCTGTCATCAACAGCACCAACACTCCCTCATTGTGTGATGGAGTTCAGTAGAAACAGCTCTCCCTATGTAACACACTGTTCACTATATATAGCCCCCCCCTGTGTAACACACTGTTCACTATATATAGCTCTCTCCCTGTGTAACACACTGTTCACTATATATAGCCCCCCCTGTGTAACACACTGTTCACTATATATAGCTCCCCCTGTGTAACACACTGTTCACTATATACAGCTCCCCCTGTGTAACACACTGTTCACTATATATAGCTCTCTCCCTGTGTAACACACTGTTCACTATATACAGCTCCCCCTGTGTAACACACTGTTCACTATATATAGCTCTCTCCCTGTGTAACACACTGTTCACTATATACAGCTCCCCCTGTGTAACACACTGTTCACTATATACAGCTCCCCCTGTGTAACACACTGTTCACTATATACAGCTCTCTCCCTGTGTAACACACTGTTCAGTATATACAGCACTCCCTGTGCAACGCACTGTTCACTATATACAGCTCCCCCTGTGTAACACACTGTTCACTATATACAGCTCTCCCTGTGTAAAACACTGTTCAGTATATACAGCTCTCTCCCTGTGTAACACACTGTTCAGTAAATACAGCTCTCTCCCTGTGTAACACACTGTTCAGTATATACAGCTCTCCCTGTGTAACACACTGTTCAGTATATACAGCTCTCTCCCTGTGTAACACACTGTTCAGTATATACAGCTCCCCCTGTGTAACACACTGTTCACTATATACAGCTCTCTCCCTGTGTAACACACTGTTCAGTATATACAGCACTCCCTGTGCAACGCACTGTTCACTATATACAGCTCCCCCTGTGTAACACACTGTTCACTATATACAGCTCTCCCTGTGTAAAACACTGTTCAGTATATACAGCTCTCTCCCTGTGTAACACACTGTTCAGTAAATACAGCTCTCTCCCTGTGTAACACACTGTTCAGTATATACAGCTCTCCCTGTGTAACACACTGTTCAGTATATACAGCTCTCTCCCTGTGTAACACACTGTTCAGTATATACAGCTCTCTCCCTGTGTAACACACTGTTCAGTATATACAGCTCTCTCCCTGTGTAACACACTGTTCAGTATATACAGCTCTCCCTGTGTAACACACTGTTCAGTAAATACAGCTCTCTCCCTGTGTAACACACTGTTCAGTAAATACAGCTCTCTCCCTGTGTAACACACTGTTCAGTATATACAGCTCTCCCTGTGTAACACACTGTTCAGTATATACAGCTCTCTCCCTGTGTAACACACTGTTCAGTATATACAGCTCTCCCTGTGTAACACACTGTTCAGTATATACAGCTCTCTCCCTGTGTAACACACTGTTCACTATATACAGCTCTCTCCCTGTTTAACACACTGTTCAGTATATACAGCTCTCTCCCTGTGTAACACACTGTTCAGTATATACAGCTCTCTCCCTGTGTAACACACTGTTCACTATATACAGCTCTCTCCCTGTGTAACACACTGTTCAGTATATACAGCACTCCCTGTGCAACGCACTGTTCACTATATACAGCTCCCCCTGTGTAACACACTGTTCACTATATACAGCTCTCCCTGTGTAAAACACTGTTCAGTATATACAGCTCTCTCCCTGTGTAACACACTGTTCAGTATATACAGCTCTCTCCCTGTGTAACACACTGTTCAGTATATACAGCTCTCTCCCTGTGTAACACACTGTTCACTATATACAGCTCTCTCCCTGTGTAACACACTGTTCAGTATATACAGCACTCCCTGTGCAACGCACTGTTCACTATATACAGCTCCCCCTGTGTAACACACTGTTCACTATATACAGCTCCCCCTGTGTAACACACTGTTCAGTATATACAGCTCTCTCCCTGTGTAACACACTGTTCACTATATACAGCTCTCTCCCTGTGTAACACACTGTTCAGTATATACAGCACTCCCTGTGCAACGCACTGTTCACTATATACAGCTCCCCCTGTGTAACACACTGTTCACTATGTACAGCTCCCCCTGTGTAACACACTGTTCAGTATATACAGCTCTCTCCCTGTGTAACACACTGTTCAGTATATACAGCTCTCTCCCTATGTAACACACTGTTCAGTATATACAGCATTCCTGTGCAACGCACTGTTCACTATTTACAGCTCCCCCTGTGTAACACACTGTTCACTATATACAGCTCTCCCTGTGTAAAACACTGTTCAGTATATACAGCTCTCTCCCTGTGTAACACACTGTTCAGTATATACAGCTCTCTCCCTGTGTAACACACTGTTCAGTATATACAGCTCTCTCCCTGTGTAACACACTGTTCACTATATACAGCTCTCTCCCTGTGTAACACACTGTTCAGTATATACAGCACTCCCTGTGCAACGCACTGTTCACTATATACAGCTCCCCCTGTGTAACACACTGTTCACTATATACAGCTCCCCCTGTGTAACACACTGTTCAGTATATACAGCTCTCTCCCTATGTAACACACTGTTCAGTATATACAGCTCTCTCCCTATGTAACACACTGTTCAGTATATACAGCACTCCCTGTGCAACGCACTGTTCAGTATATACAGCTCCCCCTGTGTAACACACTGTTCACTATATACAGCTCCCCCTGTGTAACACACTGTTCAGTATATACAGCTCCCCCTGTGTAACACACTGTTCAGTATATACAGCTCCCCCTGTGTAACACACTGTTCAGTATATACAGCTCCCCCTGTGGAACACACTGTTCACTATATACAGCTCTCCCTGTGTAACACACTGTTCAGTATATACAGCTCCCCCTGTGTAACACACTGTTCAGTATATACAGCTCTCTCCCTGTGTAACACACTGTTCACTATATACAGCTCTCTCCCTGTGTAACACACTGTTCAGTATATACAGCTCTCCCTGTGCAACGCACTGTTCACTATATACAGCTCCCCCTGTGTAACACACTGTTCACTATATACAGCTCCCCCTGTGTAACACACTGTTCAGTATATACAGCTCTCTCCCTATGTGACATTGCCAGACTGAAGTATTACAGTGCAAAGCTGTTTTATTACAGTACAAGCCTGAAGTGTAACTATGCCAGGCTGAAGGGTTACGGTGCGAGGGCGAAGGGTTACGGTGCGAGGGCTGAAGGGTTACGGTGCGAGGGCGAAGGGTTACGGTGCGAGGGGGAAGGGTTACGGTGCGAGGGCGAAGGGTTACGGTGCGAGGGCGAAGGGTTACGGTGCGAGGGCGAAGTGTTCCGGTGCGAGGGCGAAGGGTTACGGTGCGAGGGCGAAGGGTTACGGTGCGAGGGCGAAGTGTTCCGGTGCGAGGGCGAAGTGTTCCGGTGCGAGGGCGAAGGGTTACGGTGCGAGGGCGAAGAGTTACGGTGCGAGGGCGAAGGGTTACGGTGCGAGGGCGAAGGGTTACGGCGCGAGGGCGAAGGGTTACGGCGCGAGGGCGAAGGGTTACGGCGCGAGGGCGAAGGGTTACGGCGCGAGGGCGAAGGGTTACGGCGCGAGGGCGAAGGGTTACGGCGCGAGGGCGAAGTGTTAAGGTGCGAGGGCGAAGGGTTACGGTGCGAGGGCGAAGGGTTACGGTGCGAGGGCGAAGGGTTACGGTGCGAGGGCGAAGGGTTACGGTGCGAGGGCGAAGGGTTACGGTGCGAGGGCGAAGGGTTACGGTGCGAGGGCGAAGGGTTACGGTGCGAGGGCGAAGCGTTACGGTGCGAGGGCGAAGGGTTACGGTGCGAGGGCGAAGGGTTACGGTGCGAGGGCGAAGGGTTACGGTGCGAGGGCGAAGGGTTACGGTGCGAGGGGGAAGGGTTACGGTGCGAGGGCGAAGGGTTACGGTGCGAGGGCGAAGTGTTACGGTGCGAGGGCGAAGGGTTACGGTGCGAGGGCGAAGCGTTACGGTGCGAGGGCGAAGGGTTACGGTGCGAGGGCGAAGTGTTACGGTGCGAGGGCGAAGGGATACGGTGCGTGGGCGAAGCGTTACGGTGCGAGGGCGAAGGGTTACGGTGCGAGGGCGAAGGGTTACGGTGCGAGGGCGAAGGGTTACGGTGCGAGGGGGAAGGGTTACGGTGCGAGGGCGAAGGGTTACGGTGCGAGGGCGAAGGGTTACGGTGCGAGGGCGAAGGGTTACGGTGCGAGTCTGAAGCGTTACGTTGCGAGGGCGAAGGGTTACGGTGCGAGGGCGAAGGGTTACGGTGCGAGGGCGAAGGGTTACGGTGCGAGGGCGAAGGGTTACGGTGCGAGGGCGAAGTGTTACGGTGCGAGGGCGAAGGGTTACGGTGCGAGGGCGAAGGGTTACGGTGCGAGGGCGAAGGGTTACGGTGCGAGGGCGAAAGCTTACGGTGCGAGGGCGAAGGGTTACGGTGCGAGGGCGAAGAGTTACGGTGCGAGGGCGAAGGGTTACGGTGCGAGTCTGAAGCGTTACGGTGCGAGGGCGAAGGGTTACGGTGCGAGGGCGAAGGGTTACGGTGCGAGGGCGAAGGGTTACGGTGCGAGGGCGAAGGGTTACGGTGCGAGGGCCAAGGGTTACGGTGCGAGGGCGAAGGGTTACGGTGCGAGGGCGAAGGGTTACGGTGCGAGGGCGAAGTGTTACGGTGCGAGGGCGAAGGGTTACGGTGCGAGGGCGAAGGGTTACGGTGCGAGGGCGAAGGGTTACGGTGCGAGGGCGAAGGGTTACGGTGCGAGTCTGAAGCGTTACGGTGCGAGGGCGAAGGGTTACGGTGCGAGGGCGAAGGGTTACGGTGCGAGTCTGAAGCGTTACGGTGCGAGGGCGAAGGGTTACGGTGCGAGGGCGAAGGGTTACGTTGCGAGTCTGAAGCGTTACGGTGCGAGGGCGAAGGGTTACGGTGCGAGGGCGAAGGGTTACGGTGCGAGGGCGAAGGGTTACGGTGCGAGGGCGAAGGGTTACGGTGCGAGGGCGAAGGGTTACGGTGCGAGGGGGAAGGGTTACGGTGCGAGGGCGAAGGGTTACGGTGCGAGGGCGAAGGGTTACGGTGCGAGGGCGAAGTGTTACGGTGCGAGGGCGAAGGGTTACGGTGCGAGGGCGAAGCGTTACGGTGCGAGGGCTAAGGGTTACGGTGCGAGGGCGAAGTGTTACGGTGCGAGGGCGAAGGGATACGGTGCGTGGGCGAAGCGTTACGGTGCGAGGGCGAAGGGTTACGGTGCGAGGGCGAAGGGTTACGGTGCGAGGGCGAAGGGTTACGGTGCGAGGGCGAAGGGTTACGGTGCGAGGGGGAAGGGTTACGGTGCGAGGGCGAAGGGTTACGGTGCGAGGGCGAAGGGTTACGGTGCGAGTCTGAAGCGTTACGTTGCGAGGGCGAAGGGTTACGGTGCGAGGGCGAAGGGTTACGGTGCGAGGGCGAAGGGTTACGGTGCGAGGGCGAAGTGTTACGGTGCGAGGGCGAAGGGTTACGGTGCGAGGGCGAAGGGTTACGGTGCGAGGGCGAAGGTTTACGGTGCGAGGGCGAAGGTTTACGGTGCGAGGGCGAAGGGTTACGGTGCGAGGGCGAAAGCTTACGGTGCGAGGGCGAAGGGTTACGGTGCGAGGGCGAAGAGTTACGGTGCGAGGGCGAAGGGTTACGGTGCGAGTCTGAAGCGTTACGGTGCGAGGGCGAAGGGTTACGGTGCGAGGGCGAAGGGTTACGGTGCGAGGGCGAAGGGTTACGGTGCGAGGGCGAAGGGTTACGGTGCGAGGGCGAAGGGTTACGGTGCGAGGGCGAAGTGTTACGGTGCGAGGGCGAAGGGTTACGGTGCGAGGGCGAAGGGTTACGGTGCGAGGGCGAAGGGTTACGGTGCGAGTCTGAAGCGTTACGGTGCGAGGGCGAAGGGTTACGGTGCGAGGGCGAAGGGTTACGGTGCGAGGGCGAAGGGTTACGGTGCGAGTCTGAAGCGTTACGGTGCGAGGGCGAAGGGTTACGGTGCGAGGGCGAAGGGTTACGTTGCGAGTCTGAAGCGTTACGGTGCGAGGGCGAAGGGTCACGGTGCGAGGGCGAAGGGTTACGGTGCGAGGGCGAAGGGTTACGGTGCGAGGGCGAAGCGTTACGGTGCGAGGGCGAAGAGTTACGGTGCGAGGGCGAAGGGTTACGGTGCGAGGGCGAAGGGTTACGGTGCGAGGGCGAAGCGTTACGGTGCGAGGGCGAAGGGTTTGGTGCGAGGGCGAAGGGTTACGGTGCGAGGGCGAAGGGTTACGGTGCGAGGGCGAAGGGTTACGGTGCGAGGGCGAAGCGTTACGGTGCGAGGGCGAAGCGTTCCGGTGCGAGGGCGAAGGGTTACGGTGTGAGGGCGAAGGGTTACGGTGCGAGGGCGAAGGGTTACGGTGCGAGGGCGAAGCGTTACGGTGCGAGGGCGAAGCGTTACGGTGCGAGGGCCAAGGGTTACGGTGCGAGGCCGAAGGGTTACGGTGCGAGGGCGAAGGGTTACGGTGCGAGGGCGAAGGGTTACGGTGCGAGGGCGAAGCGTTACGGTTGGAGGCCGAAGGGTTACGGTGCGAGGGCGAAGGGTTACGGTGCGAGGGGGAAGGGTTACGGTGCGAGGGCGAAGGGTTACGGTGCGAGGGCGAAGGGTTACGGTGCGAGGGCGAAGGGTTACGGTGCGAGGGGGAAGGGTTACGGTGCGAGGGCGAAGAGTTACGGTGCGAGGGCGAAGAGTTACGGTGCGAGGGCGAAGGGTTACGGTGCGAGGGCGAAGGGTTACGGTGCGAGGGCGAAGGGTTACGGTGCGAGGGCGAAGGGTTACGGTGCGAGGGCGAAGAGTTACGGTGCGAGGGCGAAGGGTTACGGTGCGAGGGCGAAGGGTTACGGTGCGAGGGGGAAGGGTTACGGTGCGAGGGCGAAGGGTTACGGTGCGAGGGCGAAGGGTTACGGTGCGAGGGCGAAGGGTTACGGTGCGAGGGCGAAGGGTTACGGTGCGAGGGCGAAGGGTTACGGTGCGAGGGCGAAGGGTTACGGTGCGAGGGGGAAGGGTTACGGTGCGAGGGCGAAGGGTTACGGTGCGAGGGCGAAGCGTTACGGTGCGAGGGCGAAGAGTTACGGTGCGAGGGCGAAGAGTTACGGTGCGAGGGCGAAGGGTTACGGTGCGAGGGCGAAGGGTTACGGTGCGAGGGCGAAGAGTTACGGTGCGAGGGCGAAGGGTTACGGTGCGAGGGCGAAGAGTTACGGTGCGAGGGCGAAGGGTTACGGTGCGAGGGTTAAGGGTTACGGTGCGAGGGCGAAGAGTTACGGTGCGAGGGCGAAGGGTTACGGTGCGAGGGCGAAGAGTTACGGTGCGAGGGTTAAGTGTAACTATTAAAAGCAAAATACTGTGGATGCTGGAAATCTGAACTAAAAACAGAAAATGCTGGAAAAGCTCAGCGAGTGAGGCAGCGTCTGTGGAGAAAGAAACAGAGTTAATGTCTCAGGTCGAAGACCTTTCGTCAGAACTGGAAGATGTTAAAGAGTTAAAGTTTTTAAGCAGAGCCAGGGAAAGTGGGGGGGAGGGAAGGACAAAAGGGAGGGTCTGTGAGAGGGTGGAGGGCAGGAGTGATTAAATAACGATAGGGATGATGGTGCAAGGCACGGAGGGGGGGAATGGGACAGGTTCAGAAATGAAAGATTGATCAGGAGTAGCTGTAAATGACAGCAGCAGAACTATTACCAGCACCTGCTGACCGAAAAACTGGGATCTGAAGTTATTAAAATCAATGTTGAGTCCAGGAGGGAGTGAGACGGGGAATTAAAATGGCAATGTGAGCAATGGTCTCCTCTCCATTGGGGAGACCAAACGCTTTACTGAACACCTCCGCTCTGTCCACAAGTGTGACCCTGACCTGCCGGTCGCTTGTCATTTTAATTCCCTGTCCCACTCCCACTCTGACCTCTCTGTCCTCGGCCTCTTACACTGTTCCAATGAAGCTCGAGGAACAGAACCTCATCTTTCAATTAGGCACTTTACAACCTCCCAGACTCAACACTGATTTCAATAACGTCAGCATTATACAGTACAAGGCTGAAGTATTACAGTACAAGGCTGAAGTATTACAGTACAAGGCTGAAGTATTGCAGTACAAGGCTGAAGTATTACAGTACAAGGCTGATAATATACAGTAAAGGCTGAAGTATTACAGTACAAGACTAAAGTGTTACAGTACAAGGCTGAAGTATTACAGTACAAGCCTAAAGTGTTACAGTACAAGGCTGAAGTATTACAGTACAAAGCTGAAGTGTTACAGTACAAGGCTGAAGTATTACAGTACAAGGCTGAAGTGTTACAGTACAAGCCTAAAGTGTTACAGTACAAGGCTGAAGTGTTACAGTACAAGGCTGAAGTGTTACAGTACAAGGCTGAAGTATTACAGTACAAGGCTGATAATATACAGTACAAGGCTGAAGTATTACAGTACAAGACTAAAGTGTTACAGTACAAGGCTGATATACAGTACAAGGCTGATGTATTACAGTTCAAGGCTGATATTATATAGAACAAGGCTGATGTATTACATTGCCAGGCTGATCAGGGAATGTGTGAGTGCCCTTGTGTGCACAGTGGGGTTACAATAAAACAGCAGCAGTGATCTTATAGTAATCAACCAGAAAGTATTAGATTACACCAAACGAAGGGCAAAGAACGACCATGGGGCCTGTAAACCCCGACCCTCCTTTAACCGGTATACCTCACACACGGACGGTGTACCTCGGTCCTCCATTAACCGGTATACCTCACACACGGACGGTGTACCTCGGTCCTCCATTAACCGGTATACCTCACACACGGACGGTGTACCTCGGTCCTCCATTAACCGGTATACCTCACACACGGACGGTGTACCTCGGTCCTCCATTAACCGGTATACCTCACACACGGACGGTGTACCTCGGTCCTCCATTAACCGGTATACCTCACACACAGAACACCCAACCCCCAGTGAGACTGTCTCCTCCCAGAAGCAAAAAAAAACTGCAACCATTTCAGGAAAATCTGTGGGAATTGTTCCCCGACTCCCAAAGGCAATTGAGCAACGCTCCAGGAGGTCGTGGTTAACCAGGATTCACCACAGCCTAAACTAACTAACTTCACAACCACACAACAGGCAGTGTGTTCCAAAACATGCTCAGGTCCCTTTTCAAGGACTGGAGTGGGATATTATGCACATTCTTGTGGAGATGAACTCTCTGTGGAGGGAACTAGCTCCTCATGGAGTTGCCTCTTTGTCTATCGGAGAGGAGGTGACCCTGAGTCCCAGCTTGGTCAGCAGAGGAGGGGAATAGAGGTACAGCATAGCGTCAGGGATGAGGGGCTGCCAATCTCATCAACAGAGCAAGAGGGAAGAATGTAAGTGGAAAAAGGAGGAAGATAAGAAAGGAAAGTGGAGGGAGAGCCGCTCAGAGCCGGGCTCAGGGGCTTCTCAGGCACTGGTTTGAGAGCAAAATTGATAAATATCTGGGAGATGACCCCCTCCCCACCCCTGCCATCTCCTGCCCGAGAGAGTGGGACAGATACCTTAGAGAGCGAGTCAGAATCAAGAGATGGGTGCTTTGTAAGATGCATTTTCATTGGGTTGTGTTCTTGGGATGGCTGTGGTGTAAAGGACACATCAGCACCTGGGACATTACAGCAGAAAGTTTGTTCAGTGTGACGAGATCACGGGTGATGGCAATATCATGAGGCCAGGGAGTGGGACGGGGGTGGGACTTGGGAGTGGGGGCGGGGTCTGGGTGTGGGGCGGTGCGTGGTCTCTGTATGGGGCAGGGGCGGGGTCTCTGTATGGGGCGGGGGCGGGGTCTCTGTATGGGGCAGGGGCGGGGTCTCTGTATGGGGCGGGGGCGGGGTCTCTGTATGGGGCGGGGGCGGGGTCTCTGTATGGGGCGGGGGCGGGGTCTCTGTGTGGGGCGGGGGCGGGGTCTCTGTATGGGGCGGGGGCGGGGTCTCTGTGTGGGGCGGGGGCGGGGTCTCTGTGTGGGGCGGGGGCGGGGTCTCTGTGTGGGGCGGGGGCGGGGTCTCTGTATGGGGTGGGGGCGGGGTCTCTGTGTGGGGCGGGGGCGGGGTCTCTGTATGGGGTGGGGGCGGGGTCTCTGTATGGGGTGGGGGCGGGGTCTCTGTATGGGGCAGGGGCGGGTCTCTGTGTGGGGTGGAGGCATGGTCTCTGTGTGGGGCGGGGTCTCTGTGTGGGGCGGGGCGGGTCTCTGTGGGGCAGGGGCGGGGTCTCTGTGTGGGGCGGGGCCTTTGTGGGGCGGGGGCAGGGTCTCTGTGTGGGGCGGGGGCGGGGTCTCTGTGTGGGGCGGGGTCTCTGTGTGGGGCGGGGTCTCTGTGGGGCGGGGGCAGGGTCTCTGTATGGGGCAGGGGCGGGGTCTCTATGGGGCAGGGGCGGGGTCTCTGTGTGGGGTGGGGGCTCTGTGTGGGGCGGGGTCTCTGTGGGGCGGGGGGCAGGGTCTCTGTGTGGGGCGGGGTCTCTGTGGGGCGGGGGCAGGGTCTCTGTGTGGGGCGGGGCGGGGTGGGTCTCTGTGTGGGGCGGGGTCTCTGTGTGGGGCGGAGGCGGGGTCTCTGTGTGGGGCGGGGGTCTCTGTGGGGCGGGGCAGGGTCTCTGTGTGGGGCGGGGGCGGGGTCTCTGTGTGGGGCGGGGGCGGGGTCTCTGTGCGGGGCGGGGTCTCTGTGTGGGGCGGGGGCGGGGTCTCTGTGTGGGGCGGGGGCGGGGTCTCTGTGTGGGGCGGGGTCTCTGTGGGGCGGGGGCAGGGTCTCTGTGTGGGGCGGGGTCTCTGTGGGGCGGGGGCAGGGTCTCTGTGTGGGGCGGGGGGCGGGGTCTCTGTGTGGGGCGGGGTCTCTGTGGGGCGGGGGCAGGGTCTCTGTGTGGGGCGGGGGCAGGGTCTCTGTGTGGGGCGGGGTCTCTGTGGGGCGGGGGCAGGGTCTCTGTATGGGGCAGGGGCGGGGTCTCTATGGGGCAGGGGCGGGGTCTCTGTGTGGGGTGGGGGCTCTGTGTGGGGCGGGGTCTCTGTGGGGCGGGGGCAGGGTCTCTGTGTGGGGCGGGGTCTCTGTGGGGCGGGGGCAGGGTCTCTGTGTGGGGCGGGGCGGGGTGGGTCTCTGTGTGGGGCGGGGTCTCTGTGTGGGGCGGAGGCGGGGTTCTCTGTGTGGGGCGGGGTCTCTGTGGGGCGGGGGCAGGGTCTCTGTGTGGGGCGGGGGGCGGGGTCTCTGTGTGGGGCGGGGGCGAGGTCTCTGTGTGGGGCGGGGTCTCTGTGTGGGGCGGGGGCGGGGTCTCTGTGTGGGGGCGGGGGGCGGGGTCTCTGTGTGGGGTGGGGTCTCTGTGGGGCGGGGGGCAGGGTCTCTGTGTGGGGCGGGGTCTCTGTGGGGCGGGGGCAGGGTCTCTGTGTGGGGCGGGGGCGGGGTCTCTGTGTGGGGCGGGGTCTCTGTGGGGCGGGGGCGGGGTCTCTGTGGGGCGGGGGCAGGGTCTCTGTGTGGGGCGGGGTCTCTGTGGGGCAGGGTCTCTGTGGGGCGGGGGCAGGGTCTCTGTGTGGGGCCTGGGAGTGGGTTTGGGGCCTGGGAGTGAGGACGGGGTCTCGGTATGCGAGTGGGTGTGGGGCCTGGGAATGGTGGCAGTGCCTGGGTGTTGGGCAGGGGTGGGGCCTGGGTGTGGACTAACAGCCATTTCACTTCTTTTTGCAGCTGCAGAAGGAACAGCTGGACTGCGGAGCTGCCCACCTGCAGCATCCTCTGGCCATTAAGAGCCCGATGAAAGCGAGTCCGATCTTGGTTGAGAGAGGCCTGAGCTCGGTGGCAGTGTCGAGTGTAAATAATCACACAGTGGTGTTCCTGGGCACGGCCAGCGGGCAGTTACTGAAGGTACCGTCACTGGCCTTGTGCCTGAGATGTTCCCTCTCCCCCCCCCCCTCTCTCTCTCTCTCTGTTCCCTCTCCCTCTCTCTCTCTCTCTCTCTCTCTGTTCCCTCTCTCTCTCTCTCTCTCTCTCTGTTCCCTCTCTCCCTCTCTCTCTCTCTCTGTTCCCTCTCCCCCTCTCTCCCTCTCTCTCTGTTCCCTCTCCCCCTCTCTCCCTCTCTCTCTGTTCCCTCTCCCCCCCCCTCTCTCTCTGTTCCCTCTCCCCCTCTCTCTCTCTCTCTGTTCCCTCTCCCCCCCTCTCTCTCTCTCTCTCTGTTCCCTCTCCCCCTCTCTCTCTCTCTCTGTTCCCTCTCCCCCCCTCTCCCTCTCTCTCTGTTCCCTCTCCCCCTCTCTCCCTCTCTCTCTGTTCCCTCTCCCCCCCCCCTCTCTCTGTTCCCTCTCCCCCTCTCTCTCTCTCTCTGTCGCCCCCCTCCCTCTGTCGCCCCCCTCTCTCTGTCGCCCCCCCTCTCTCTGTCGCCCCCCTCCCTCTGTCGCCCCCCCTCTCTCTGTCGCCCCCCTCTCTCTGTCGCCCCCCCTCTCTCTGTCGCCCCCCTCCCTCTGTCGCCCCCCTCTCTCTGTCGCCCCCCTCTCTCTGTCGCCCCCCTCTCTCTGTCGCCCCCCTCTCTCTGTCGCCCCCCTCTCTCTGTCGCCCCCCCTCTCTCTGTCGCCCCCCCTCTCTCTGTCGCCCCCCTCTCTCTGTCGCCCCCCCTCTCTCTGTCGCCCCCCTCTCTCTGTCGCCCCCCCTCTCTCTGTCGCCCCCCTCTCTCTGTCGCCCCCCTCTCTCTGTCGCCCCCCCTCTCTCTGTCGCCCCCCCTCTCTCTGTCGCCCCCCCTCTCTCTGTCGCCCCCCTCTCTCTGTCGCCCCCCCTCTCTCTGTCGCCCCCCTCTCTCTGTCGCCCCCCCTCTCTCTGTCGCCCCCCCTCTCTCTGTCGCCCCCCCTCTCTCTGTCGCCCCCCCTCTCTCTGTCGCCCCCCTCTCTCTGTCGCCCCCCTCTCTCTGTCGCCCCCCCTCTCTCTGTCGCCCCCCCTCTCTCTGTCGCCCCCCTCTCTCTGTCGCCCCCCTCTCTCTGTCGCCCCCCCTCTCTCTGTCGCCCCCCCCTCTCTCTGTCGCCCCCCCTCTCTCTGTCGCCCCCCCTCTCTCTGTCGCCCCCCCTCTCTCTGTCGCCCCCCTCTCTCTGTCGCCCCCCTCTCTCTGTCGCCCCCCCTCTCTCTGTCGCCCCCCTCTCTCTGTCGCCCCCCCTCTCTCTGTCGCCCCCCCTCTCTCTGTCGCCCCCCTCTCTCTGTCGCCCCCCTCTCTCTGTCGCCCCCCCTCTCTCTGTCGCCCCCCTCTCTCTGTCGCCCCCCCTCTCTCTGTCGCCCCCCCTCTCTCTGTCGCCCCCCTCTCTCTGTCGCCCCCCCTCTCTCTGCTCGGAGGGCCAGCGGCTCCCACCTCCCCTGAAGCCTCCCCTGGGGTGACTCACCTTCCATTCGCCTCCTTTCTCCGCTCCCTGTGGGGGGCCCGCCTGCCCCCTGCCCCCTGCCCCCTGCTTTGCTTCACAGCCTCCTGTGCCCTGTGAGTGGATTTAGGGGAGGGGAGTGTGACCAGCTGGGTGTCTGAGCCCTTGAGGCCCAGATCGCTCCATCCTGTCTGGGCTGATATTCCCCATTGGCTGATTCGCCCTGTTTGAATTTTGTGGGCCTGCTGGATTGGTAAGGCTGGTATTCGAGGAGGATATAAATGCCAGCTGTGACTCGCTGGGTATCACTCTCACCCCTCAGTCAGAAGGCCGTGGGTTCAGGCCCCACTCCAGAGACTCGAGCATAAAAATCCAGGCTGACACTCGCGGTGTCAGTACTGAGGGAGTGCTGCACTGTCGGAGGTGCCGTCTTTCAGAAAAGACGTTAAACCGAGGCCCCGTTTACCCTCTCAGGTGGACGTAAAAGATCCCACAGCACTATTTGAAGAGCAGGGGGAGTTCTCCCGGTGTCCTGGGGCCAATATTTATCCCTCAACCAACATCACTGAAATAGATGATCTGGTCATTATCATTGCTGTTTGTGGGATCTTGCTGTGCGCTAATTGGCTGCCGCGTTTCCTACATTACAACAGTGATTACACTTCAAAAAATACTTCATTGGCTGTAAAGCGCTTTGGGATATCCTGAGATTGTTGACAGTACTATAGAAATACAAGTTACTTAAATTTTCAATCAGGACAAGGAGATCTTTAGCAACTTAAGATGGATGTAAATGAATGGGAACAGGCATTAAACTTCTTATATAGACTCCCTCCCCTCCACGGATCGATGGTATTGTACACTTCTGCAGCTTATAGACACAAATCTTGATGTGGAGATGCCGGTGATGGACTGGGGTGGACAAATGTAAGGAATCCTACAACACCAGGTTATAGTCACCTGACGAAGGAGATAATCTCCGAAAGTTTGTGATTTTCAAATAAAACTGTTGGACTATAACCTGGTGTTGTAAGATTCCTTACACAAAAATCTCGGACACAGAGGGCACAGACTGACTGTCCAGCCCCTCATACTGTGTCTGTTCAAGGTGAATTTCGCCCTGGGTCTGGGTCTGGGTCTGGTTACATGTTGCTGATTGAATGATGGAATCGTTCGTGACCCTCTCTCTCAGATAGCAGGGGCTTGGAGGAGCTGACTTTCTCTCCCAGGCTGTTATCTGTCGGCAGCAGCTGGAACCCATTATCTGATCAGCACAGAGCAGGATCCTGTGTGATTGGATTACAGACTAAGTGACACAGCTCAGAGCCTCACTTAGACCAGACTCTGTCCTTTCCCTCTCCACAGTCTCCCTCTCTCTCTATCAACGAGACGACAGTCAGTGCTCCTTTCTATCTCCAGATTCCCCGTCGGACGCACTTCTTCCTCCATACATCCTCCCAGCACCAGGATCAGGACTCGATGCATTGTTTAATTGTCAAATTTATTCTTCGCCAGGGTCCTGAAACTTCCTTCTTCAGTGTTCCCTTCCTCCTGCAATCTACAACTGTTTAAAATCCCAGTCTCTGTTTCCTGATTAGCTCCTGTCCTTTCCTACTGTTTCCAGCCCAGCTGCCCCTGTATTGTGACCCTCAATGTAATACATTCTCAATGCAAAAACAAGAATCTGATCAACACCCCATGTTTGAGGTCCTGTGATCATATATTGAGCTGGTCACAGTCTCACACCGTCACCTGAGAGAAGGCAGGAGCAGTGAGACGCTGAGTAATTGGCCAGGTTGTTGGTTGGGTTGATCCACAGGCCCTGCTGGCTCAGTTACCTGGGTTAGCTGCACATGTGAGGGAACACATTGACCCCAACGTCCAATCGCTGGCAGCAAGAATTGTGGGGATTTTCCTCCATATCCTGCAGATCTAGGCTCTTGCTCTCTCCGTGTCGTGACCAGGCTCTGGTCCTTTGATCTCCGTGTTGTGACCAGGCTCTGGTCCTTTGATCTCCGTGTTGTGACCAGGCTCTGGTCCTTTGATCTCCGTGTTGTGACCAGGCTCTGGTCCTTTGATCTCCGTGTTGTGACCAGGCTCTGGTCCTTTGATCTCCGTGTTGTGACCAGGCTCTGGTCCTTTGATCTCCGTGTTGTGACCAGGCTCTGGTCCTTTGATCTCCGTGTTGTGACCAGGCTCTGGTCCTTTGATCTCCGTGTTGTGACCAGGCTCTGGTCCTTTGATCTCCGTGTTGTGACCAGGCTCTGGTCCTTTGATCTCCGTGTTGTGACCAGGCTCTGGTCCTTTGATCTCCGTGTTGTGACCACTGTCTGGGCTCTTGCTCCATTTTGGCAGCTCCTGATTCTCACTGTATATTGAAGGCACCTTATTGATTTTCTAATTGAATCGACCATTCAATCGTGAGATGAGAAGGTGTCCTCATTCACTGAGACTGAGTGAGGCAGGTAGCAATATCTCAACTGACACTACCTGCTCTCACCGTCTGACTCTGTCCTTCCAGCTAAATTTACGGAACGACATGTCCATTGGGAACAGAGAACTGCTTTCAGTAGCACCAGGAGAGTCCGTCCATCACATCATGCACTTTGACCCTGGGGATGACACCTATCTGTATGTGATGACGACGTACCAGGTGAGTGCAATATTACAACCCCAACGAGAGTCGCGGACGAGAGACCCCCACCGTTAAACGGGTCGTTTACCCCAGATATTGCTCACTGTCTCACATCCCACTGATCTCTGGGCCTGGATCCAGAGATTTCCCAGCTACATATGTGGGAAGTGCAGACACACCAGGGAGTGTTCACAGGTACAGACAGGGACCAGGGAGTGTTCACAGGTACAGACAGAGACCAGGGAGTGTTCACAGGTACAGACAGGGACCAGGGAGTGTTCACAGGTACAGACACAGACCAGGGAGTGTTCACAGGTACAGACAGGGACCAGGAAGTGTTCACAGGTACAGACAGGGACCAGGGAGTGTTCACAGGTACAGACAGGGACCAGGGAGTGTTCACAGGTACAGACACAGACCAGGGAGTGTTCACAGGTACAGACAGGGACCAGGAAGTGTTCACAGGTACAGACAGGGACCAGGGAGTGTTCACAGGTACAGACAGTGACCAGGGAGTGTTCACAGGTACAGACAGAGACCAGGGAGTGTTCACAGGTACAGACAGGGACCAGGGAGTGTTCACAGGTACAGACAGAGACCAGGGAGTGTTCACAGGTACAGACACGGACCAGGGAGTGTTCACAGGTACAGACAGAGACCAGGGAGTGTTCACAGGTACAGACAGAGACCAGGGAGTGTTCACAGGTACAGACAGAGACCAGGGAGTGTTCACAGGTACAGACAGGGACCAGGGAGTGTTCACAGGTACAGACAGGGACCAGGGAGTGTTCACAGGTACAGACAGTGACCAGGGAGTGTTCACAGGTAGTACAGACAGGGACCAGGGAGTGTTCACAGGTACAGACAGTGACCAGGGAGTGTTCACAGGTACAGACAGAGACCAGGGAGTGTTCACAGGTACAGACAGGGACCAGGGAGTGTTCACAGGTACAGACAGAGACCAGGGAGTGTTCACAGGTACAGACACGGACCAGGGAGTGTTCACAGGTACAGACAGAGACCAGGGAGTGTTCACAGGTACAGACAGGGACCAGGGAGTGTTCACAGGTACAGACAGGGACCAGGGAGTGTTCACAGGTACAGACAGTGACCAGGGAGTGTTCACAGGTACAGACACAGACCAGGGAGTGTTCACAGGTACAGACAGGGACCAGGGAGTGTTCACAGGTACAGACACACACCAGGGAGTGTTCACAGGTACAGACACACACCAGGGAGTGTTCACAGGTACAGACAGAAACCAGGAAGTGTTCACAGGTACAGACAGGGAGCAGGGAGTGTTCACAGGTACAGACAGGGACCAGGGAGTGTTCACAGGTACAGGCAGAGACCAGGGAGTGTTCACAGGTACAGACAGAGACCAGAGGGTGTTCACAGGTACAGACAGGGACCAGGGAGTGTTCATAGGTACAGACAGAGACCAGAGGGTGTTCACAGGTACAGACAGGGACCAGGGAGTGTTCACAGGTACAGACAGGGACCAGGGAGTGTTCACAGGTACAGACAGGGACCAGGGAGTGTTCACAGGTACAGACAGGGACCAGGGAGTGTTCACAGGTACAGACAGGGACCACGGAGTGTTCACAGGTACAGACAGGGACCAGGGAGTGTTCACAGGTACAGACACGGACCAGGGAGTGTTCACAGGTACAGACAGGGACCAGGGAGTGTTCACAGGTACAGACACGGACCAGGGAGTGTTCACAGGTACAGACAGGGACCAGGGAGTGTTCACAGGTACAGACAGAGACCAGGGAGTGTTCACAGGTACAGACAGGGACCAGGGGGTGTTCACAGGTACAGACAGGGACCAGGGAGTGTTCACAAGTACAGACAGGGACCAGGGAGTGTTCACAGGTGCAGACAGGGACCAGGGAGTGTTCACAGGTACAGACAGAGACCAGGGAGTGTTCACAAGTACAGACAGGGACCAGGGAGTGTTCACAGGTACAGACACGGACCAGGGAGTGTTCACAGGTACAGACAAGGACCATCGAGTGTACACAGGTATAGACAGAGACCAGAGGGTGTTCACAGGTATAGACAGAGACCAGAGGGTGTACACAGGTATAGACAGAGACCAGGGAATGTTCACAGGTACAGACACGGACCAGGGAGTGTTCACAGGTACAGACACGGACCATCGAGTGTACACAGGTATAGACAGAGACCAGGTGGTGTTCACAGGTACAGACAGAGACCAGGGGGTGTTCACAGGTACAGACAGAGACCAGGGGGTGTTCACAGGTACAGACAGAGACCAGGGAGTGTTCACAGGTACAGACAGAGACCAGGGGGTGTTCACAGGTACAGACACGGACCAGGGAGTGTTCACAGGTACAGACAGGGACCAGGGAGTGTTCACAGGTACAGACAGGGACCAGGGAGTGTTCACAGGTACAGACACGGACCAGGGAGTGTTCACAGGTACAGACAGGGACCAGGGAGTGTTCACAGGTACAGACAGAGACCAGGGAGTGTTCACAGGTACAGACAGAGACCAGGGAGTGTTCACAGGTACAGACAGGGACCAGGGAGTGTTCACAGATACAGACAGGGACCAGGGAGTGTTCACCAGTACAGACAGAGACCAGGGAGTGTTAACAGATACAGACAGGGACCAGGGAGTGTTCACCGGTACAGACAGGGACCAGGGAGTGTTCACAGATACAGACAGGGACCAGGGAGTGTTCACAAGTACAGACAGGGACCAGGGAGTGTTCACAGGTACAGACAGGGACCAGGGAGTGTTCACAGATACCGACAGGGACCAGGGAGTGTTCACAGATACAGACAGGGACCAGGGAGTGTTCACAGGTACAGACAGGGACCAGGGAGTGTTCACAGATACAGACAGGGACCAGGGAGTGTTCACAGGTACAGACAGGGACCAGGGAGTGTTCACAGGTACAGACAGGGACCAGGGAGTGTTCACAGGTACAGACAGGGACCAGGGAGTGTTCACAGATACAGACAGGGACCAGGGAGTGTTCACAGGTACAGACAGGGACCAGGGAGTGTTCACAGGTACAGACAGGGACCAGGGAGTGTTCACAGATACAGACAGGGACCAGGGAGTGTTCACCGGTACAGACAGGGACCAGGGAGTGTTCACAGGTACAGACAGGGACCAGGGAGTGTTCACAGGTACAGACAGAGACCAGAGGGTGTTCACAGATACAGACAGGGACCAGGGAGTGTTCACAGGTACAGACAGGGACCAGGGAGTGTTCACCGGTACAGACACGGACCAGGGAGTGTTCACAGGTACAGACAGGGACCATGGGGTGTTCACAGGTGCAGACAGGGACCAGGGAGTGTTCACCGGTACAGACAGGGACCAGGGGGTGTTCACAGGTACAGACACGGACCAGGGAGTGTTCACAGGTACAGACAGAGACCAGGGAGTGTTCACAGGTGCAGACAGGGACCAGGGAGTGTTCACAGGTACAGACAGAGACCAGGGAGTGTTCACAGATACAGACAGAGACCAGGGAGTGTTCACAGATACAGACAGAGACCAGGGAGTGTTCACAGGTACAGACAGGGACCAGGGGGTGTTCACAGGTGCAGACAGGGACCAGGGAGTGTTCACAGGTACAGACAGAGACCAGGGAGTGTTCACAGATACAGACAGAGACCAGGGAGTGTTCACAGATACAGACAGAGACCAGGGAGTGTTCACAGATACAGACAGAGACCAGGGAGTGTTCACAGGTACAGACAGAGACCAGGGAGTGTTCACAGGTACAGACAGGGACCAGGGAGTGTTCACAGGTACAGACAGTGACCAGGGTGTGTTCACAGGTACAGACAGTGACCAGGGAGTGTTCACAGGTACAGACAGAGACCAGGGAGTGTTCACAGGTACAGACAGAGACCAGGGAGTGTTCACAGGTACAGACAGTGACCAGGGTGTGTTCACAGGTACAGACAGTGACCAGGGAGTGTTCACAGGTACAGACAGAGACCAGGGAGTGTTCACAGGTACAGACAGGGACCAGGGAGTGTTCACTGGTGCAGACAGGGACCAGGGAGTGTTCACTGGTGCAGACAGAGACCAGGGAGTGTTCACAGGTGCAGACAGAGACCAGGGAGTGTTCACAGGTGCAGACAGAGACCAGGGAGTGTTCACAGGTGCAGACAGAGACCAGGGAGTGTTCACAGGTGCAGACAGAGACCAGGGAGTGTTCACTGGTGCAGACAGAGACCAGGGAGTGTTCACTGGTGCAGACAGAGACCAGGGAGTGTTCACAGGTACAGACAGTGACCAGGGAGAATGGCCAGCATTACATGGAGCTGCAGATTATTCAGTGTCATGTGTCACTGACCAGATGTGAATGAAAGTTTTGTGCTCAGTGAGTGTGTGTTGTGAAATTTTAAGCTCATGATCAAGAGCAATGAGACCCAACACTTCTCCGTCTCATGGCCCCAGGGAATCGCAGCAATGACATCATACGGCCCAATCCACTTGTGTGAAGTGCAGAGATATGAGTGATTTGGACAACACAGCTGGGAAGTGTCAGTGCTGAGACTGACGGCCAAATAAAACAGGGGAAACAAACGATACTCATGTGCACTGTAGCAACCCTTCATACATACAACCAAAGGAGCATCTGAACATTCCAACCTGTAACTCACTCCCGGGTATCTGTTATTCTATATATAAACCCCCCGAACCCCTCGATTAGATTCCAGTCTGTAACTCACTCCCGGGTATCTGTTATTCTATATATAAACCCCCTGAACCCCTCGATTAGATTCCAGTCTGTAACTCACTCCTGGGTATCTGTTATTCTATATATAAACCCCCCCGAACCCCTCGATTAGATTCCAGTCTGTAATTCTATATATAAACCCCCCGAACCCCTCGATTAGATTCCAGTCTGTAACTCACTCCCGGGTATCTGTTATTCTATATATAAACCCCCGAACCCCTAGATTAGATTCCAGTCTGTAACTCACTCCCGGGTATCTGTTATTCTATATATAAACCCCCCCGAACCCCTCGATTAGATTCCAGTCTGTAACTCACTCCCGGGTATCTGTTATTCTATATATAAATCCACCGAACCCCTCGATTAGTTTCCAGTCTGTAACTCACTCCCGGGTATCTGTTATTCTATATATAAACCCCCGAACCCCTCGATTAGATTCCAGTCTGTAACTCACTCCCGGGTATCTGTTATTCTATATATAAACCCCCGAACCCCTCGATTAGATTCCAGCCTGTAACTCACTCCCGGGTATCTGTTATTCTATATATAAACCCCCCCGAACCCCTCGATTAGATTCCAGTCTGTAACTCACTCCCGGGTATCTGTTATTCTATATATAAACCCTCCCGAACCCCTCGATTAGATTCCAGTCTGTAACTCACTCCCGGGTATCTGTTATTCTATATATAAACCCACCGAACCCCTTGATTAGTTTCCAGTCTGTAACTCACTCCCGGGTATCTGTTATTCTATATATAAACCCCCGAACCCCTGGATTAGATTCCAGTCTGTAACTCACTCCCGGGTATCTGTTATTCTATATATAAACCCCCGAACCCCTCGATTAGATCCCAGTCTATAACTCACTCCCGGGTATCTGTTATTCTATCTATAAACCCCCGAACCCCTCGATTAGATTCCAGTCTGTAACTCACTCCCGGGTATCTGTTATTCTATATATGAACCCTCCCGAACCCCTCCTGTTTTTTAAGTGTTTGGGTGCTCCTGACTCTGGGGGTCTCTCGAGCAAAGTCCTCAGTTTGATTCTCTTGGTTTTCCCAGGTAAGCCGAGTGAAGGTTGCCAGCTGTGCCCAGTACCAGTCCTGTCGGGAATGTCTCGGGGCAGATGATGCCCACTGTGGTTGGTGCACCTTGGAGAGCAGGTATGAAACCAATCAGGAACTTCGCATCAGTCTCTGGAGCCTGTTCCGCCATTCAGTTCGGTCATGGCTGATCTGTATCTTAACTCCATTTTACCGCCTTAGTTCTGTAACCTTTAATACCCTTACCTAAAAAAAAATTATCAATCTCAGTTTGAAATTTTCAATTGACCCCCAGCCTCAACAGCTTTTTTGGGGGAGAGAGTTCCTGATTCCCACTCCCCTTTGTGTGAAGAAGTGTTTCCTGACATCACCCCTGAACAGCCTAGCTCTAATTTTAAGGTTATGCCCCCTTGATCTGGACTCCCCCACCCGATGAAATAGTTTCTCTCTATCTACCCTATCAACCCCTTTAATCATCTTAAACACCTCAATTAAATCACCCCTAATCTTCGATACTCGAGGGAATACAAGCCAATCTATACAACCTGTCCTCATAATTTAACCCTTTTTGCCCTGGTATTGTTTTGAGCCCATAAGACCATAAGAGATAGGAGCAAGAGTAGGCCATTCGGCCCCTCGAGCCTGCTCCGCCATTTAATGAGATCATGGCTGATCTGATTTTTACCTCAACTCCACTTTCCCGCCTTTTCCCCATATCCTTTGACTCCCTTGCTGATCAAAAATTTGTCTTACTCAGCCTTGAATGTATTCAATGACTCAGCCTCCACAGCTTTTTGGGGTAAAGAATTCTAGAGATTTACGACCCTCTGGGAGAAGAAATTCCTCCTCATACACAGAACATACACACGCCATACACTGCACAGTGTGAGCTGCATACAAGGGCTGGTGACTGGTGGGACAATGAGCTGAGTGCATTGTTGGAGCATCAACGAGTAACAGCACAAGTGCTCAACCCCAGTCTCCCTGTGTCACTGTGTGGGGACATTGTCCAACAGCGAGGGAGGGGAACAGAGGCTCTGTCTTCCTCGGACCACTTGGAGCCCCCCTCACCCCATAGAGTGACCACTACAGAGAAGTGTTAGCAAAATCTACAGCCCTTCTGTATCCCATTTTCTCTTGCAGTGTGGACAGGAGAAGAAATGTGGAGGGAAATCTTGCTGGCCGTCTTTATAAAAGTGCAGTAAAGTGTTTACTCCATATTACATGAGTGTGTGACACTGAGTCATGACACCCACACAACACGTAAAGGATTCAATTCCCCAATCCCCAATCCCCGTCATCACCAAATGTCCCACTCAGCCCTCCAGTGTGAGGGTGAGTACTGGTTCTCATTAAAGGGACACACCCCCTCAGCAAAATCTGCAGGCCAAAAGCCTCACCACAGTGAGAGGGTGCCCAGGGTGGCGGGGATCAAACGGGCAGTGCTGTATCCAGGCTGGCTTCAGAATGGATTACGTCGAAAGCTGAACTGAGTCGTTAACTGAATCCCCAAATATTGATATTGTGCCACATGAGCGGACATAGCTCACACTGTGCTGTGTATACTGTGTTAATGTCCTGTGTGTGTAACTCACACTGTGCTGTGTATACTGTGTTAATGTCCTGTGTGTGTAACTCACACTGTGCTGTGTATACTGTGTTAATGTCCTGTGTGTGTAACTCACACTGTGCTGTGTATAATGTGTTACTGTCCTGTGTCTGTAACTCACACTGTGCTGTGTATAATGTGTGAATGTCCTGTGTATGTAACTCACACTGTGCTGTGTATAATGTGTGAATGGCCTGTGTATGTAGCTCACACTGTGCTGTGTATAATGTGTGAATGTCCTGTATATGTAGCTCACACTGTGCTGTGTATAATGTGTGAATATCCTGTGTATGTCGCTCACACTGTGCTGTGTATAATGTGTGAATATCCTGTGTATGTCGCTCACACTGTGCTGTGGATAATGTGTGAATGGCCTGTGTATGTAGCTCACACTGTGCTGTGGATAATGTGTGAATGGCCTGTATATGTAGCTCACACTGTGCTGTGTATAATGTGTGAATGTCCTGTGTATGTCGCTCACACTGTGCTGTGTATAATGTGTGAATGGCCTGTGTATGTAGCTCACACTGTGCTGTGTATAATGTGTGAATGTCCTGTGTACGTCGCTCACACTGTGCTGTGTATAATGTGTAAATGTCCTGTATATGTAGCTCACACTGTGCTGTGTATAATGTGTAAATGTCCTGTATATGTAGCTCACACTGTGCTGTGTATAATGTGTGAATGGCCTGTGTATGTAGCTCACACTGTGCTGTGTATAATGTGTGAATGGCCTGTATATGTAGCTCTCACTGTGCTGTGTATAATGTGTGAATGTCCTGTATATGTAGCTCACACTGTGCTGTGTATAATGTGTAAATGTCCTGTATATGTAGCTCACACTGTGCTGTGTATAATGTGTGAATGGCCTGTGTATGTCGCTCACACTGTGCTGTGTATAATGTGTGAATGGCCTGTGTATGTAGCTCACACTGTGCTGTGTATAATGTGTGAATGTCCTGTGTATGTAGCTCACACTGTGCTGTGTATAATGTGTGAATGTCCTGTGTATGTAGCTCACACTGTGCTGTGTATAATGTGTGAATGTCCTGTGTATGTAGCTCACACCGTGCTGTGTATAATGTGTGAATGTCCTGTGTATGTCGCTCACACTGTGCTGTGTATAATGTGTGAATATCCTGTGTATGTCGCTCACACTGTGCTGTGTATAATGTGTGAATGGCCTGTATATGTAGCTCTCACTGTGCTGTGTATAATGTGTGAATATCCTGTGTATGTAGCTCACACTGTGCTGTGTATAATGTGTGAATATCCTGTGTATGTAGCTCACACTGTGTTGTGTATAATGTGTGAATGGCCTGTGTATGTAGCTCACACTGTGCTGTGTATAATGTGTGAATGTCCTGTGTATGTCGCTCACACTGTGCTGTGTATAATGTGTGAATATCCTGTGTATGTAGCTCACACTGTGCTGTGTATAATGTGTGAATGCCCTGTGTATGTAGCTCACACTGTGCTGTATATAATGTGTGAATGTCCTGTATATGTAGCTCACACTGTGCTGTGTATAATGTGTGAATATCCTGTGTATGTCGCTCACACTGTGCTGTGTATAATGTGTAAATGTCCTGTGTATGTCGCTCACACTGTGCCGAGGATAATGTGTGAATGGCCTGTATATGTAGCTCACACTGTGCTGTGTATAATGTGTAAATGTCCTGTGTATGTCGCTCACACTGTGCTGTGTATAATGTGTGAATATCCTGTGTATGTAGCTCACACTGTGCTGTGTATAATGTGTGAATGTCCTGTGTACGTCGCTCACACTGTGCTGTGTATAATGTGTAAATGTCCTGTATATGTAGCTCACACTGTGCTGTGTATAATGTGTAAATGTCCTGTATATGTAGCTCACACTGTGCTGTGTATAATGTGTGAATGGCCTGTATATGTAGCTCTCACTGTGCTGTGTATAATGTGTGAATGTCCTGTATATGTAGCTCACACTGTGCTGTGTATAATGTGTAAATGTCCTGTATATGTAGCTCACACTGTGCTGTGTATAATGTGTAAATGTCCTGTATATGTAGCTCACACTGTGCTGTTATAATGTGTAAATGTCCTGTATATGTAGCTCACACTGTGCTGTGTATAATGTGTAAATGTCCTGTATATGTAGCTCACACTGTGCTGTGTATAATGTGTGAATGTCCTGTATATGTAGCTCACACTGTGCTGTGTATAATGTGTAAATGTCCTGTATATGTAGCTCACACTGTGCTGTGTATAATGTGTGAATGGCCTGTGTATGTCGCTCACACTGTGCTGTGTATAATGTGTGAATGGCCTGTGTATGTAGCTCACACTGTGCTGTGTATAATGTGTGAATGTCCTGTGTATGTAGCTCACACTGTGCTGTGTATAATGTGTGAATGTCCTGTGTATGTAGCTCACACTGTGCTGTGTATAATGTGTGAATGTCCTGTATATGTAGCTCACACCGTGCTGTGTATAATGTGTGAATGTCCTGTGTATGTCGCTCACACTGTGCTGTGTATAATGTGTGAATATCCTGTGTATGTCGCTCACACTGTGCTGTGTATAATGTGTGAATGGCCTGTGTTTGTAGCTCTCACTGTGCTGTGTATAATGTGTGAATGTCCTGTGTATGTAGCTCACACTGTGCTGTGTATAATGTGTGAATGTCCTGTGTATGTAGCTCACACTGTGCTGTGTATAATGTGTGAATGTCCTGTATATGTAGCTCACACCGTGCTGTGTATAATGTGTGAATGTCCTGTGTATGTCGCTCACACTGTGCTGTGTATAATGTGTGAATATCCTGTGTATGTCGCTCACACTGTGCTGTGTATAATGTGTGAATGGCCTGTGTTTGTAGCTCTCACTGTGCTGTGTATAATGTGTGAATATCCTGTGTATGTAGCTCACACTGTGCTGTGTATAATGTGTGAATATCCTGTGTATGTAGCTCACACTGTGTTGTGTATAATGTGTGAATGGCCTGTGTATGTAGCTCACACTGTGCTGTGTATAATGTGTGAATGTCCTGTGTATGTCGCTCACACTGTGCTGTGTATAATGTGTGAATGCCCTGTGTATGTAGCTCACACTGTGCTGTGTATAATGTGTGAATGGCCTGTGTATGTAGCTCACACTGTGCTGTGTATAATGTGTGAATGGCCTGTGTATGTAGCTCACACTGTGCTGTGTATAATGTGTGAATGCCCTGTGTATGTAGCTCACACTGTGCTGTATATAATGTGTGAATGGCCTGTGTATGTAGCTCACACTGTGCTGTGTATAATGTGTGAATGGCCTGTGTACGTCGCTCACACTGTGCTGTGTATAATGTGTGAATGGCCTGTGTACGTCGCTCACACTGTGCTGTGTATAATGTGTGAATGCCCTGTGTGTATAACTCACTCGTTGCTGTGTGTACTGTGTGAATTTGCTGTGTATGTTGATACAATTTCCTGGGGAAGAGTGATCATAATATGATAGAATTTTACATTCAGTTTGAGAGTGACATACTTCAGTCCGAAACTAGAGTCTTAAACTTAAATAAAGCCAGTTATATAGGCATGAGGGGTGAGCTGGCAAATGTAGGTTGGGAAATTAGATTAAAGGGTATGACAGTCGATAAGCAATAGCAAACATTTAAAGAAATATTTCAATATTCTCAATGAATATTTTAGAAACCAGCAAACGATGACCAAAAAAATGATAAAAAAGGAGAAAATAGAATATGAGAGTAAACTGGCAAGAAATATAAAAACAGATTGTAAGAGCTTCTAAAAGTATGTAAAAAGGAAGAGAGCAGCAAAAATAAACATTGCTCCCTTCGAGGCTGAGACAGGAGAAATTATAATGGAGAATCAGGAAATGGCAGAGACATTAAACAAATATTTTGTATCTGTCTTCACAGTAGAAGACACAAAAAGCATATCAGAAATAATGGGGAACCAATGGGCTAATGAGAGTGAGGAACTTAAAGTAATTAATATCAATAGAGAAAAAGGACTGGAGAAACTAATGGGACTAAAAGCTGATAAACCCCCTGGACCTGATGGCCTACATCCTAGGGTTCTAAAAGAGGTGGCTGCAGAGATAGTGGATGCATTGGTTATGATGTTCCTAGATTCTAGAACAGTCCCAGTGGATTGGAAGGTGGCAAATGTAACCCCGCTATTCAAGAAAGGAGGGAGAGAGAAAACAGGGAACTACAGGCCGGTTAGCCTGACGTCAGTCATTGGGAAAATGCTGGAATCCATTATTAAGGAAGTGGTAACAGGGCACTTAGAAAATCATAATATGATTAGGCAGAGTCGTCATGGTTTTATGAAAGGGAAATCGTGTTTGACTAATTTATTGGAGTTTTATGAGGATGTAACTGGCAGGGTAGATAAAGGGGAACCAGTGGATGTCGTATATTTGGATTTTCAAAAGGCAGTTGATAAGGTGCCTCATAAAAGGTTGTTACACAAGGTAAGGGCTCCTGGGGTTGGGGGTAATATATTAACGGACAGAAAATAGAGAATAGGGATAAACGGGTCATTCTCAGGTTGGCAGGCTGTAACTAGTGGGGTGCCGCAAGGATCGGTGCTTGGGCCTCAGTTATTTACAATCTATATTAGTGACTTGGATGAAGGGACCGAGTGTAATGTATCCAAGTTTGCTGACGATACAAAGCTAGGTATACAGTGTGAATTTGCTGTGTATATTTCCTGTGTATGTCGAGACAGTTGACTAGAACAATACGTCATGGAACCAATCAGGGAACAGGCTATTTTAGATCTTGTACTGTGTCATGAGTTAATTAGTAATCTCACAGTAAAGGATCCCCTGGGGAAGAGTGATCATAATATGATAGAATTTCACATTGATTTTGAGAGTGATGTACTTAAGTCAGAAATTAGGTCTTAAACTTAAATAAAGCCAATTACATAGGTATGAGGGGTGAGTTGGCAAAGGTAGATTGGGAAATTAGATTAAAGGGTATGACAGGACAAGATTAGGGCTCATGGGGTTGGCAGTAATATATTAGCATGGATAGAGGATTGGTTAATGGACAGAAAACAGAGAGTAGGGATAAATGGGTCATTGATAATTGGAGGATGCAAAGAGTCTGCAAAGGGATATAGACAGGTTAAGTAAGTGGGCAAGAAGATGGCAGATGGAATATAATGTGGGGAAATGTGAGGTTATTCACTATGTAGGAAGAATAGAAAAACAGATTTTTTAAATGAGGAGAAACTATTAAATGTTGGTGTTCAGAGGGATTTGGGTGTTCTTGTACATGAAACACAGAAAGTTAACATGCAGGTACAGCAAACAATTAGGAAGGCAAATGGCATGTTGGCCTTTATTGCAAAGGGGTTGGAGTACAAGAGTAAGGAAGTCTTACTACAATTGTACAGGGCTTTGGTAAGACCACATCTGGAGTACTGTGTACAGTTTTGGTCTTCTTATCTAAGAAAGGATATACCTGCCTTAGAGGCGGTACAACGAAGGTTCACTAGATTAATTCCTGGGATGAGAGGGTTGTCCTATGAGGAGAGGTTGAGTAGAATGGGCCTATACTCTCTGGAGTTTAGGAGAAGGAGAGGTGATCTCATTGAGATATCATTGTATAAGATTATGAGGGGGCCTGACAAGGTAGATACTGAGAGGTTGTTTCCACTGGCTGGAGAGTCCAGAATTAGGGGCATAGTCTCAGGATAAGGGGTCGGATATTTAAGATCGAGATGAGGAGAAATTTCTTCACACAGAGGTTTGTGAATCTTTGGAATTCTCTACCCCAGAGGGCTGTGGATGCTCAGTCATTGAATATATTCATGAGTGAGATCGATAGATTTTTGGACTCATGGGGAATGAAGGGATACAGAGATTGGGCGGGAAAGTGGAGTTGAGGTCAAAGATGTTATTAAATGGGGAGCACACTCGAGGGGCCATATGGCCGACTCCTGCTCCGATTCCTTATGTTTTTATGGATGTAGCTCACTCTGTGGTGTGTATACTTTGTGTTTATCCTCTGTATGCAGCTCAGTCTCTTTATTGTGTATGAATGTCCGGTGTGTGTAACTCACACTGTGTATAGTGTGAATGCTCTCTGTATGTATCTCACACTGTGTATAGTGTGAATGCTCTCTGTATGTAGCTCACACTATGTATATTGTGAATACCCTCTGTATGTATCTCACACTGTGTATAGTGTGAATGCTCTCTGTATGTAGCTCACACTATGTATATTGTGAATACCCTCTGTATGTAGCTCACACTGTGTATAGTGTGAATGCTCTCTGTATGTGGCTCACTCTGTGTATAGTGTGAATGCTCTCTGTATGTAGCTCAAACTATGTATATTGTGAATACCCTCTGTATGTATCTCACACTGTGTATAGTGTGAATGCTCTCTGTATGTAGCTCACACTGTGTATAGTGTGAATGCTCTCTGTATGTGGCTCACTCTGTGTATAGTGTGAATACCCTCTGTATGTATCTCACACTGTGTATAGTGTGAATGCTCTCTGTATGTATCTCACTCTGTGTATAGTGTGAATGCTCTCTGTATGTGGCTCACACTGTGTATAGTGTGAATGCTCTCTGTATGTAAATCACTCTGTGTATAGTGTGACTACTCTCTGTATGTATCTCACTCTGTGTATAGTGTGAATACCCTCTGTATGTAACTCACACTGTGTATAGTGTGAATGCTCTCTGTATGTATCTCACTCTGTGTATAGTGTGAATGCTCTCTGTATGTAACTCACACTGTGTATAGTGTGAATGCTCTCTGTATGTATCTCACTCTGTGTATAGTGTGAATGCTCTCTGTATGTAACTCACTCTGTGTATAGTGTGAATACTCTCTGTATGTATCTCACTCTGTGTATAGTGTGAATACCCTCTGTATGTAACTCACTCTGTGTATAGTGTGAATGCTCTCTGTATGTATCTCACTCTGTGTATAGTGTGAATGCTCTCTGTATGTATCTCACTCTGTGTATAGTGTGAATACCCTCTGTATGTAACTCACTCTGTGTATAGTGTGAATACTCTCTGTATGTATCTCACTCTGTGTATAGTGTGAATACCCTCTGTATGTAACTCACTCTGTGTATAGTGTGAATGCTCTCTGTATGTATCTCACTCTGTGTATAGTGTGAATGCTCTCCGTATGTAACTCACTCTGTGTATAGTGTGAATGCTCTCCGTATGTAACTCACTCTGTGTATAGTGTGAATGCTCTCTGTATGTAAGTCACTCTGTGTATAGTGTGAATGCTCTCTGTATGTAACTCACTCTGTGTATAGTGTGAATACCCTCTGTATGTAAGTCACTCTGTGTATAGTGTGAATGCTCTCTGTATGTATCTCACTCTGTGTATAGTGTGAATGCTCTCTGTATGTATCTCACTCTGTGTATAGTGTGAATGCTCTCTGTATGTAGCTCACACTGTGTATAGTGTGAATGCTCTCTGTATGTAGCTCACTCTGTGTATAGTGTGAATACTCTCTGTATGTATCTCACACTGTGTATAGTGTGAATACCCTCTGTATGTATCTCACACTGTGTATCGTGTGAATGCTCTCTGTATGTATCTCACTCTGTGTATAGTGTGAATACTCTCTGTATGTAACTCACTCTGTGTATAGTGTGAATACCCTCTGTATGTAACTCACACTGTGTATAGTGTGAATACTCTCTGTATGTATCTCACTCTGTGTATAGTGTGAATACTCTCTGTATGTATCTCACTCTGTGTATAGTGTGAATGCTCTCTGTATGTATCTCACACTTTGTATAGTGTGAATGCTCTCTGTATGTATCTCACTCTGTGTATAGTGTGAATGCTCTCTGTATGTATCTCACTCTGTGTATAGTGTGAATGCTCTCTGTATGTATCTCACACTGTGTATAGTGTGAATACCCTCTGTATGTATCTCACACTGTGTATAGTGTGAATGCTCTCTGTATGTATCTCACACTGTGTATAGTGTGAATACCCTCTGTATGTATCTCACACTGTGTATAGTGTGAATGCTCTCTGTATGTATCTCACACTGTGTATAGTGTGAATGCTCTCTGTATGTCTCTCACACTGTGTATAGTGTGAATGCTCTCTGTATGTATCTCACACTGTGTATAGTGTGAATGCTCTCTGTATGTATCTCACTCTGTGTATAGTGTGAATGCTCTCTGTATGTATCTCACTCTGTGTATAGTGTGAATACTCTCTGTATGTGGCTCACACTGTGTATAGTGTGAATGCTCTCTGTATGTATCTCACTCTGTGTAGAGTGTGAATGCTCTCTGTATGTATCTCACTCTGTGTATAGTGTGAATGCTCTCTGTATGTATCTCACACTGTGTATAGTGTGAATACCCTCTGTATGTATCTCACACTGTGTATAGTGTGAATGCTCTCTGTATGTATCTCACACTGTGTATAGTGTGAATACCCTCTGTATGTATCTCACACTGTGTATAGTGTGAATGCCCTCTGTATGTATCTCACACTGTGTATAGTGTGAATGCTCTCTGTATGTATCTCACACTGTGTATAGTGTGAATACCCTCTGTATGTATCTCACACTGTGTATAGTGTGAATGCCCTCTGTATGTATCTCACTCTGTGTATAGTGTGAATGCTCTCTGTATGTATCTCACACTGTGTATAGTGTGAATACCCTCTGTATGTATCTCACTCTGTGTATAGTGTGAATGCTCTCTGTATGTATCTCACTCTGTGTATAGTGTGAATACCCTCTGTATGTAACTCACACTGTGTATAGTGTGAATACTCTCTGTATGTGGCTCACACTGTGTATAGTGTGAATACCCTCTGTATGTAACTCACTCTGTGTATAGTGTGAATGCTCTCTGTATGTAAGTCACACTGTGTATAGTGTGAATACCCTCTGTATGTAAGTCACACTGTGTATAGTGTGAATACCCTCTGTATGTAAGTCACACTGTGTATAGTGTGAATACCCTCTGTATGTAAGTCACACTGTGTATAGTGTGAATACCCTCTGTATGTAAGTCACACTGTGTATAGTGTGAATGCTCTCTGTATGTATCTCACTCTCTGTATAGTGTGAATGCTCTCTGTATGTAAGTCACACTGTGTATAGTGTGAATACCCTCTGTATGTAACTCACTCTGTGTATAGTGTGAATGCTCTCTGTATGT
Organism: Heptranchias perlo; assembly: GCF_035084215.1. Classification (NCBI taxonomy): domain Eukaryota; kingdom Metazoa; phylum Chordata; class Chondrichthyes; order Hexanchiformes; family Hexanchidae; genus Heptranchias; species Heptranchias perlo. The sequence goes on along the minus strand of NC_090341.1, from coordinate 59,229,307 downwards.
ATCTCACTCTCTGTATAGTGTGAATGCTCTCTGTATGTATCTCACACTGTGTATAGTGTGAATGCTCTCTGTATGTATCTCACTCTGTGTATAGTGTGAATACCCTCTGTATGTCACTCACTCTGTGTATAGTGTGAATGCTCTCTGTATGTATCTCACTCTGTGTATAGTGTGAATGCTCTCTGTATGTATCTCACACTGTGTATAGTGTGAATACCCTCTGTATGTCACTCACTCTGTGTATAGTGTGAATGCTCTCTGTATGTATCTCACTCTGTGTATAGTGTGAATACTCTCTGTATGTATCTCACTCTGTGTATAGTGTGAATGCTCTCTGTATGTATCTCACTCTGTGTATAGTGTGAATGCTCTCTGTATGTATCTCACACTGTGTATAGTGTGAATGCTCTCTGTATGTATCTCACTCTGTGTATAGTGTGAATACTCTCTGTATGTAGCTCACTCTGTGTAGAGTGTGAATGCTCTCTGTATGTATCTCACACTGTGTATAGTGTGAATGCTCTCTGTATGTAGCTCACACTGTGTATCGTGTGAATACTCTCTGTATGTATCTCACTCTGTGTATAGTGTGAATACCCTCTGTATGTCACTCACTCTGTGTATAGTGTGAATGCTCTCTGTATGTATCTCACTCTGTGTATAGTGTGAATACTCTCTGTATGTCACTCACTCTGTGTATAGTGTGAATGCTCTCTGTATGTATCTCACTCTGTGTATAGTGTGAATACTCTCTGTATGTATCTCACTCTGTGTATAGTGTGAATACCCTCTGTATGTCACTCACTCTGTGTATAGTGTGAATGCTCTCTGTATGTATCTCACTCTGTGTATAGTGTGAATACTCTCTGTATGTATCTCACTCTGTGTATAGTGTGAATGCTCTCTGTATGTATCTCACACTGTGTATAGTGTGAATGCTCTCTGTATGTAGCTCACACTGTGTATAGTGTGAATGCTCTCTGTATGTAGCTCACACTGTGTATAGTGTGAATGCTCTCTGTATGTATCTCACTCTGTGTAGAGTGTGAATGCTCTCTGTATGTATCTCACACTGTGTATAGTGTGAATGCTCTCTGTATGTAGCTCACACTGTGTATAGTGTGAATGCTCTCTGTATGTATCTCACACTGTGTATAGTGTGAATGCTCTCTGTATGTGGCTCACACTGTGTATAGTGTGAATACTCTCTGTATGTAGCTCACACTGTGTATAGTGTGAATGCTCTCTGTATGTATCTCACACTGTGTATAGTGTGAATGCTCTCTGTATGTATCTCACACTGTGTATAGTGTGAATGCCCTCTGTATGTATCTCACTCTGTGTATAGTGTGAATGCCCTCTGTATGTATCTCACTCTGTGTATAGTGTGAATGCTCTCTGTATGTATCTCACTCTGTGTATAGTGTGAATGCTCTCTGTATGTATCTCACACTGTGTATAGTGTGAATGCTCTCTGTATGTAACTCACACTGTGTATAGTGTGAATGCTCTCTGTATGTATCTCACACTGTGTATAGTGTGAATGCTCTCTGTATGTATCTCACACTGTGTATAGTGTGAATGCTCTCTGTATGTAACTCACACTGTGTATAGTGTGAATGCTCTCTGTATGTATCTCACTCTGTGTATAGTGTGAATGCCCTCTGTATGTATCTCACTCTGTGTATAGTGTGAATACCCTCTGTATGTATCTCACACTGTGTATAGTGTGAATGCTCTCTGTATGTATCTCACTCTGTGTATAGTGTGAATACTCTGTATGTATCTCACTCTGTGTATAGTGTGAATGCTCTCTGTATGTAACTCACACTGTGTATAGTGTGAATGCTCTCTGTATGTATCTCACACTGTGTATAGTGTGAATGCTCTCTGTATGTAACTCACACTGTGTATAGTGTGAATACTCTCTGTATGTATCTCACACTGTGTATAGTGTGAATACCCTCTGTATGTAGCTCACACTGTGTATAGTGTGAATGCTCTCTGTATGTATCTCACACTGTGTATAGTGTGAATGCTCTCTGTATGTAACTCACACTGTGTATAGTGTGAATACTCTCTGTATGTATCTCACACTGTGTATAGTGTGAATACTCTCTGTATGTATCTCACTCTGTGTATAGTGTGAATGCTCTCTGTATGTATCTCACTCTGTGTATAGTGTGAATGCTCTCTGTATGTATCTCACACTGTGTATAGTGTGAATGCTCTCTGTATGTAACTCACACTGTGTATAGTGTGAATGCTCTCTGTATGTATCTCACACTGTGTATAGTGTGAATGCTCTCTGTATGTATCTCACTCTGTGTATAGTGTGAATGCTCTCTGTATGTATCTCACACTGTGTATAGTGTGAATGCTCTCTGTATGTATCTCACTCTGTGTATAGTGTGAATGCCCTCTGTATGTATCTCACACTGTGTATAGTGTGAATGCTCTCTGTATGTAACTCACACTGTGTATAGTGTGAATGCTCTCTGTATGTATCTCACACTGTGTATAGTGTGAATGCTCTCTGTATGTAACTCACACTGTGTATAGTGTGAATGCTCTCTGTATGTATCTCACTCTGTGTATAGTGTGAATGCTCTCTGTATGTATCTCACTCTGTGTATAGTGTGAATGCTCTCTGTATGTATCTCACACTGTGTATAGTGTGAATGCTCTCTGTATGTATCTCACACTGTGTATAGTGTGAATGCCCTCTGTATGTATCTCACTCTGTGTATAGTGTGAATGCTCTCTGTCTGTAGCTCACACTGTGACCTTCCGTTTCTCAGGTGCTCCCTACAGCAGGATTGCACCAATTCCACGGAGCCCTTGTTCTGGACCAGCCTCAATTCTGGAATACAACAGTGTCCAACCATGAACATCGCACCATCGGAAATCGACATCTCCAGTGCAGCCCAACCGGTACTGTGGCATTTCCAGTCGGTGCTTTGTCCCAGTCTTGTTCTCGGCTGGAATATTGTCCTGATGGCAGTATCTGAATGTTTAGTGTTTTTAAATCTGAGTAAATTTCAGGCCCATATTGACGTCAGACCCTGCAGGCACCAATCACTGTCCCTTGTGATAGGTTGCCTCTCACCCTATGGTTACACCATGAGCCATTTCACACACCATGGTGGCGATTGCCGATTGGTGCTGAATTGGAGATAGTTTACATTGGACCAGCTACCCAGGGTCACAAGCTCAAATCCCACCGTAGCTAATCAATACATCTGGTCATTAGTTACCACGTAGGCAATGGCAATGTAACCTGGCCCTCTCCCGGTCTGGCCTCCACTGAACTCTAGCTCACACTACATGGTGGACTCTTAATGCCCCCAGATATAGATCAATCAGTAGTAGAAGGTCCACCAGCTTCTCAGGGCTGTAGTAAACGTGGGCAATGGTGAACTTGGACAATGGTGAACATGGGCAATGTTGAATGTGGTCATTAGAGAACATAGGAAATAGTGAACATGGGCAATAGTGAATGTGGGCAATAATAATTGTGGCCGATGGTGAACATGGGCAGTAATAATCGTGGCCGATGGTGAACATGGGCAGTAATAATCGTGGCCGATGGTGAACATGGGCAATAATAATCGTGGCCGATGGTGAACATGGGCAATAATAATCGTGGCCGATGGTGAACATGGGCAATAATAATCGTGGCCGATGGTGAACATGGGCAATAATAATCGTGGCCGATGGTGAACATGGGCAATAATAATCGTGGCCTTACCACTGTCGGCCACATCCTGAGAGCAAATTTTAAAAAAGCATTCGTTTTGCTTACGAGGAACGAGATTGTGACTAAACAAACTCATTTGACATTATCCATGTCTAGCCAGTGGACCAAGAAAATGACTAATCTGTCAGCCTGGGCTGGATTCAGAGCCAGGTTCCAGAGGTGAAAGAGCAGAGACCCAGCCCATGGTTCCACACTTATTTATTTAGATCACAGCGTTATGTTCTGGCCTAATTCCTTGCTGCCCCCTTCCCGGAGTCTGGTTCAGGGTGTCCCACTGCCAGATCAGCAAACAATGGAATGTCTCCATAGATTCTCTGCACCCCCCCCCTCCCTTCCCAGTGACTGCAAATTCCAGTTGAGTGAGATTCAAAATCAAACTCTCTGAAGGATGGAGGCAAATGTTGTCCTGCTATAGATGCCTGGTGTGTGCCACTCGTAGCTGTGCCCTCTCACTGAGGGACACCTCCCCATCGCTGGATCTATCAAAACTATGGGACACCTCTCACTGAGGGAAACCTCTCACTGAGGGACATCTGTCTCTGAGGGACACCCCTCATTGTGGAAAACCTCTCACTGAGGGACGCCCCTCACTGAGGGACATCTGTCTCTGGTGGACATCTGCCCATCATTTTATCTATCAGGCCTGTGCCAGTTGGAAGCTGTGGACTCTGATAGGATTTTACTGCAGCATCATACATCCTAACTAGCTCTAAGTCCCATTCTCCCATCACCCCCTGTGCTTGCTGACCTACATTGGCTCCCATTACTGACCTACATTGGCTCCCATTACTGACCTACACTGGCTCCCATAACTGACCTACACTGGCTCCCATAACTGACCTACACTGGCTCCCATTACTGACCTACACTGGCTCCCATAACTGACCTACACTGGCTCCCATTACTGACCTACACTGGCTCCCATAACTGACCTACACTGGCTCCCATAACTGACCTACACTGGCTCCCATAACTGACCTACACTGGCTCCCATAACTGACCTACACTGGCTCCCATAACTGACCTACACTGGCTCCCATAACTGACCTACACTGGCTCCCATAACTGACCTACACTGGCTCCCATTACTGACCTACACTGGCTCCCATTACTGACCTACACTGGCTCCCATTACTGACCTACACTGGCTCCCATAACTGACCTACACTGGCTCCCATTACTGACCTACACTGGCTCCCATAACTGACCTACACTGGCTCCCATAACTGACCTACACTGGCTCCCATAACTGAGCTACACTGGCTCCCATAACTGACCTACACTGGCTCCCATAACTGACCTACACTGGCTCCCATAACTGAGCTACACTGGCTCCCATAACTGACCTACACTGGCTCCCATTACTGACCTACACTGGCTCCCATTACTGACCTACACTGGCTCCCATAACTGACCTACACTGGCTCCCATAACTGACCTACACTGGCTCCCATAACTGACCTACACTGGCTCCCATAACTGACCTACACTGGCTCCCATTACTGACCTACACTGGCTCCCATAACTGACCTACACTGGCTCCCATAACTGACCTACACTGGCTCCCATAACTGACCTACACTGGCTCCCATAACTGACCTACACTGGCTCCCATAACTGACCTACACTGGCTCCCATAACTGACCTACACTGGCTCCCATTACTGAGCTACACTGGCTCCCATAACTGACCTACATTGGCTCCCATTACTGACCTACACTGGCTCCCATAACTGACCTACACTGGCTCCCATAACTGACCTACACTGGCTCCCATAACTGACCTACACTGGCTCCCATAACTGACCTACACTGGCTCCCATTACTGACCTACACTGGCTCCCATAACTGACCTACACTGGCTCCCATTACTGACCTACACTGGCTCCCATTACTGACCTACACTGGCTCCCATTACTGACCTACACTGGCTCCCATAACTGACCTACACTGGCTCCCATTACTGACCTACACTGGCTCCCATAACTGACCTACACTGGCTCCCATAACTGACCTACACTGGCTCCCATAACTGACCTACACTGGCTCCCATAACTGACCTACACTGGCTCCCATAACTGACCTACACTGGCTCCCATTACTGACCTACACTGGCTCCCATTACTGAGCTACACTGGCTCCCATTACTGAGCTACACTGGCTCCCATAACTGACCTACACTGGCTCCCATAACTGACCTACACTGGCTCCCATAACTGACCTACACTGGCTCCCATAACTGACCTACACTGTCTCCCATAACTGACCTACACTGGCTCCCATAACTGACCTACACTGGCTCCCATTACTGACCTACACTGGCTCCCATAACTGACCTACACTGTCTCCCATAACTGACCTACACTGGCTCCCATAACTGACCTACACTGGCTCCCATTACTGACCTACACTGGCTCCCATTACTGAGCTACACTGGCTCCCATAACTGACCTACACTGGCTCCCATTACTGACCTACACTGGCTCCCATTACTGACCTACACTGGCTCCCATAACTGACCTACACTGGCTCCAATTACTGACCTACACCGGCTCCCATAACTGACCTACACCGGCTCCCATAACTGACCTACACTGGCTCCCATAACTGACCTACACCGGCTCCCATAACTGACCTACACCGGCTCCCATAACTGACCTACACTGGCTCCCATAACTGAGCTACACTGGCTCCCATAACTGACCTACACTGGCTCCCATAACTGACCTACACTGGCTCCCATAACTGAGCTACACTGGCTCCCATAACTGACCTACACTGGCTCCCATAACTGACCTACACTGGCTCCCATAACTGACCTACACTGGCTCCCATAACTGAGCTACACCGGCTCCCATAACTGACCTACACTGGCTCCCATAACTGACCTACACTGGCTCCCATAACTGAGCTACACTGGCTCCCATAACTGACCTACACTGGCTCCCATTACTGACCTACACTGGCTCCCATAACTGACCTACACTGGCTCCCATAACTGAGCTACACTGGCTCCCATAACTGACCTACACTGGCTCCCATTACTGACCTACACTGGCTCCCATAACTGACCTACACTGGCTCCCATAACTGACCTACACTGGCTCCCATTACTGACCTACACTGGCTCCCATTACTGACCTACACTGGCTCCCATAACTGACCTACACTGGCTCCCATAACTGAGCTACACTGGCTCCCATAACTGACCTACACTGGCTCCCATTACTGACCTACACTGGCTCCCATAACTGACCTACACTGGCTCCCATAACTGACCTACACTGGCTCCCATAACTGACCTACACTGGCTCCCATTACTGAGCTACACTGGCTCCCATTACTGACCTACATTGGCTCCCATAACTGACCTACACCGGCTCCCATAACTGACCTACACCGGCTCCCATAACTGACCTACACTGGCTCCCATAACTGAGCTACACTGGCTCCCATTACTGACCTACACTGGCTCCCATAACTGACCTACACTGGCTCCCATAACTGACCTACACCGGCTCCCATAACTGACCTACACTGGCTCCCATAACTGACCTACACTGGCTCCCATAACTGAGCTACACTGGCTCCCATAACTGACCTACACTGGCTCCCATAACTGACCTACACTGGCTCCCATAACTGAGCTACACTGGCTCCCATAACTGACCTACACTGGCTCCCATTACTGAGCTACACTGGCTCCCATAACTGACCTACACCGGCTCCCATAACTGACCTACACTGGCTCCCATAACTGACCTACACTGGCTCCCATAACTGACCTACACTGGCTCCCATAACTGAGCTACACTGGCTCCCATAACTGACCTACACTGGCTCCCATTACTGAGCTACACTGGCTCCCATAACTGAGCTACATTGGCTCCCATAACTGACCTACACTGGCTCCCATAACTGACCTACACTGGCTCCCATAACTGACCTACACTGGCTCCCATAACTGACCTACACTGGCTCCCATAACTGACCTACACTGGCTCCCATTACTGACCTACACTGGCTCCCATAACTGACCTACACTGGCTCCCATAACTGACCTACACCGGCTCCCATTACTGACCTACACCGGCTCCCATAACTGACCTACACTGGCTCCCATAACTGACCTACACTGGCTCCCATAACTGACCTACACCGGCTCCCATTACTGACCTACACCGGCTCCCATAACTGACCTACACTGGCTCCCATTACTGACCTACACTGGCTCCCATAACTGACCTACACTGGCTCCCATAACTGACCTACACCGGCTCCCATTACTGACCTACACTGGCTCCCATAACTGACCTACACTGGCTCCCATAACTGACCTACACTGGCTCCCATAACTGACCTACACTGGCTCCCATTACTGACCTACACTGGCTCCCATAACTGACCTACACTGGCTCCCATAACTGACCTACACTGGCTCCCATAACTGACCTACACTGGCTCCCATAACTGACCGACACTGGCTCCCATTACTGACCTACACCGGCTCCCATAACTGACCTACACTGGCTCCCATAACTGACCTACACTGGCTCCCATAACTGACCTACACTGGCTCCCATAACTGACCTACACTGGCTCCCATAACTGACCTACACTGGCTCCCATTACTGACCTACACTGGCTCCCATAACTGACCTACACTGGCTCCCATAACTGACCTACACTGGCTCCCATAACTGACCTACACTGGCTCCCATAACTGACCTACACTGGCTCCCATAACTGACCTACACTGGCTCCCATAACTGACCTACACCGGCTCCCATAACTGACCTACACTGGCTCCCATAACTGACCTACACTGGCTCCCATAACTGACCTACACTGGCTCCCATAACTGACCTACACTGGCTCCCATAACTGACCTACACTGGCTCCCATAACTGACCTACACTGGCTCCCATAACTGACCTACACCGGCTCCCATTACTGAGCTACACTGGCTCCCATTACTGACCTACACTGGCTCCCATTACTGACCTACACTGGCTCCCATTACTGACCTACACTGGCTCCCATAACTGACCTACACTGGCTCCCATTACTGAGCTACACTGCCTCCCATTACTGACCTACACTGGCTCCCATAACTGACCTACACTGGCTCCCATTACTGACCTACACTGGCTCCCATAACTGACCTACACTGGCTCCCATTACTGACCTACACTGGCTCCCATAACTGACCTACACTGGCTCCCATAACTGACCTACACTGGCTCCCATAACTGAGCTACACTGGCTCCCATAACTGACCTACACTGGCTCCCATAACTGACCTACACTGGCTCCCATTACTGACCTACACTGGCTCCCATAACTGACCTACACTGGCTCCCATAACTGACCTACACTGGCTCCCATAACTGACCTACACTGGCTCCCATTACTGACCTACACTGGCTCCCATAACTGACCTACACTGGCTCCCATAACTGACCTACACTGGCTCCCATAACTGACCTACACTGGCTCCCATAACTGACCTACACTGGCTCCCATTACTGACCTACACTTGCTCCCATTACTGACCTACACTGGCTCCCATAACTGACCTACACTGGCTCCCATAACTGACCTACACTGGCTCCCATTACTGAGCTGCACTTGCTCCCATTACTGAGCTACACTGGCTCCCATTACTGAGCTACACTGGCTCCCATTACTGAGCTACACTGGCTCCCATTACTGAGCTACACTGGCTCCCATTACTGAGCTGCACTTGCTCCCATTACTGAGCTACACTGGCTCCCATTACTGAGCTACACTGGCTCCCATAACTGACCTACACTGGCTCCCATAACTGACCTACACTGGCTCCCATAACTGACCTACACTGGCTCCCATAACTGACCTACACTGGCTCCCATAACTGACCTACACTGGCTCCCATAACTGACCTACACTGGCTCCCATAACTGACCTACACTGGCTCCCATTACTGACCTACACTGGCTCCCATAACTGACCTACACTGGCTCCCATAACTGACCTACACTGGCTCCCATAACTGACCTACACTGGCTCCCATTACTGAGCTGCACTTGCTCCCATTACTGACCTACACTGGCTCCCATAACTGACCTACACTGGCTCCCATTACTGAGCTACACTGGCTCCCATTACTGAGCTGCACTTGCTCCCATTACTGAGCTACACTGGCTCCCATTACTGACCTACACTGGCTCCCATTACTGAGCTACACTGGCTCCCATTACTGACCTACACTGGCTCCCATTACTGACCTACACTGGCTCCCATAACTGACCTACACTGGCTCCCATAACTGACCTACACTGGCTCCCATTACTGAGCTGCACTTGCTCCCATTACTGAGCTACACTGGCTCCCATTACTGACCTACACTGGCTCCCATTACTGAGCTACACTGGCTCCCATAACTGACCTACACTGGCTCCCATTACTGAGCTGCACTTGCTCCCATTACTGACCTACACTGGCTCCCATAACTGACCTACACTGGCTCCCATTACTGAGCTACACTGGCTCCCATTACTGAGCTGCACTTGCTCCCATTACTGAGCTACACTGGCTCCCATTACTGACCTACACTGGCTCCCATTACTGAGCTACACTGGCTCCCATTACTGACCTACACTGGCTCCCATTACTGACCTACACTGGCTCCCATAACTGACCTACACTGGCTCCCATAACTGACCTACACTGGCTCCCATTACTGAGCTGCACTTGCTCCCATTACTGAGCTACACTGGCTCCCATTACTGACCTACACTGGCTCCCATTACTGAGCTACACTGGCTCCCATTACTGACCTACACTGGCTCCCATTACTGAGCTACACTGGCTCCCATAACTGACCTACACCGGCTCCCATTACTGAGCTACACTGGCTCCCATTACTGAGCTGCACTTGCTCCCATAACTGACCTACACTGGCTCCCATTACTGAGCTATACTGGCTCCCATAACTGACCTACACTGGCTCCCATTACTGACCTACATTGCCTCGATTTTAAAATTCTCGTGCTCCTGTTCAAATCTCTCCATGACTTCGCCCCTCCCTATCTCTGTCCCCTCCTCCAGCCCGACTACCCTCCGAGATCTCTGCGCTCCTCCAATTCTGGCCTTTTTGCATCCCCGATTTTAATCGTCCCACCATTGGCGGCCGTTCCTTCAGCTGCCCAGGCCCTAAACTCTGGAATTCCCTCCCTAAACCTCTCTGCCTCTCTCTCCTCCTTTAAGATGCTCCTTAAAACTGACCTTTTTGGCCAAGCTTTTGGTCACCTGTCCTAATATCTCCTTATGTGGCTTGGTGTCAAATTTAGTTTGATAATCGCTCCTGTGAAGCACCTAGTAGTTTTACTACGTTAAAGTTGCTGTATAAATTCAAGTTGTTGTTGAATGCGTTCTTCATTTTGCCACAGAACATTGGAATCACCATCAACGGGAATGTCCCACAGCTGATGGCAAGGGAAGTTTTCTGTGTTTATGGGAACGGGGAGAAGACCCCAGCCACCGTGTATGAAAATAAATCGAGCCCATCCCAATTGGTGCACTGCCCTTTCCTGCAGAAGGACAAATACCCACCGTTCCTGCTGGATGAAGGTATGGAGGGCCAGATTACCGGGAGTGTGAGGGTTAACCCACCGTTCCTGCTGGTGAAGGTATGGAGGGCCAGATTACCGGGAGTGTGAGGGTTAACCCACCGTTCCTGCTGGTGAAAGTATGGAGGGCCAGATTACCGGGAGTGTGAGGGTTAACCCACCGTTCCTGCTGGTGAAGGTATGGAGGGCCAGATTACCGGGAGTGTGAGAGTTAACCCACCGTTCCTGCTGGTGAAGGTATGGAGGGCTAGATTACCGGGAGTGTGAGGGTTAACCCACCGTTCCTGCTGGTGAAGGTATGGAGGGCCAGATTACCGGGAGTGTGAGGGTTAACCCATTTTTCTGATTAATGGGGGTGCACGGGGCTGACCAGGAACTGTGGCAGTTAATTTACCAGAGACAGGCTGGGTAGGATGCCGGAACACTGATCCTGTAATATCGTTTGGTAGAGTCCCCTGTTTGAAGCCGGGTTGTAGTTTTTTTAATGTGTTTTCTCCCCTGTGTCTCCTGTTCCCTCAGCCTGTGAGGGGGCCTCACTTAGCGGCTCCCTGGCCTCGGTCAGCACTAGCTCGGGATCACACTCCCTCTGTTCCCTCTCTCTCTCTCCCCCACTCCGGGTCAGTGATTGGCTTTTGCTCATTGTTTCTCCCCACACCCTTCACTCTGCTCTGCTGACACGGCCGAGATTAGGAACTCACTGGGTGTCAGATTGTGAGCTCAAACCTGTGCCAACCACAGTGGCCCATTGAGTCTCTATCCACACTCTGCTCTCATAATAACAGTGTCTCGGGGCCTCGGGGGCTTTGCTTCTCCCAGTGTAATGTGTGCTCCCAGCTGTGTAACATTCTCTCACACACTTTAACTCTCATCCTCCTGCTTCTCCTCTCAGCCTGCTTCAACTCCTCAATTCCCCTGAGCTACATGGGCACTGGCTAATTCTGGGTACAGTTCCATGAGCACTGGCTAATTCTGGGTACAGTTCCATGGGCACTGGCCAATTCTGGGTACAGTTCCATGAGCACTGGCTAATTCTGGGTACAGTTCCATGGGCACTGGCCAATTCTGGGTACAGTTCCATGGGCACTGGCCAATTCTGGGTACAGTTCCATGGGCACTGGCCAATTCTGGGTACAGTTCCATGGGCACTGGCCAATTCTGGGGACTGTTCCATGGGCACTGGCCAATTCTGGGGTCCATTTCCATGGGCACTGGCTAATTCTGGGTACAGTTCCATGGGCACCGGCTAATTCTGGGGACTGTTCCATGAGCACTGGCTAATTCTGGGGACTGTTCCATGGGCACTGGCTAATTCTGGGTACAGTTCTATGGGCACTGGCTAATTCTGGGTAGAGTTCCATGGGCACCAGCTAATTCTGGGGACTGTTCCATGGGCACTGGCTAATTCTGGGTACAGTTCCATGGGCACCAGCTAATTCTGGGGACTGTTCCATGGGCACTGGCTAATTCTGGGGACTGTTCCATGGGCACTGGCTAATTCTGGGTACAGTTCCATGGGCACTGGCTAATTCTGGGAACTGTTCCATGGGCACTGGCTAATTCTGAGTAAAGTTGCATGGGCACTGGCTAATTCTGGGTACAGTTCCATGGGCACTGGCTAATTCTGGGTACAGTTCCATGGGCACTGGCTAATTCTGGGTACAGTTCCATGGGCACTGGCTAATTCTGGGGACTATTCCATGGGCACTGGCTAATTCTGGGTACAGTTCCATGGGCACTGACTAATTCTGGGGACTGTTCCATGGGCACTGGCTAATTCTGGGTACAGTTCCATGGGCACCGGCTAATTGTGTGGACTGTTCCATGGGCACTGGCTAATTTTGGGTACAGTTCCATGGGCACTGGCTAATTCTGGGGACTGTTCCATGGGCACTGGCTAATTCTGGGTACAGTTCCATGGGCACTGGCCAATTCTGGGTACAGTTCCATGGGCACTGGCTAATTCTGGGTGGAGTTCCATGGGCACCGGCTAATTCTGGGGACTGTTCCATGGGCACCAGCTAATTCTGGGTACAGTTCCATGGGCACCGGCTAATTGTGTGGTCCGTTCCATGGGCACTGGCTAATTCTGAGTACAGTTCCATGGGCACTGGCCAATTCTGGGTACAGTTCTATGGGCACTGGCCAATTCTGGGTACAGTTCCATGGGCACTGGCGAATTCTGGGTAGAGTTCCATGGGCACCAGCTAATTCTGGGGACTGTTCCATGGGCACTGGCTAATTCTGGGGACTGTTCCATGGGCACTGGCTAATTCTGAGTCCAGTTCCACGGGCACTGGCTAATTCTGGGTGCAGTTCCATCGGCACTGGCTAATTTTGGGTACAGTTCCATGGGCACTGGCTAATTCTGGGGACTGTTCCATGGGCACTGGCTAATTCTGAGTACAGTTCCATAGGCCCTGGTTAATTCTGAGTACAGTTCCATGGGCACTGGCTAATTCTGAGTACAGTTCCATGGGCACTGGCTAATTCTGAGTACAGTTTCATGGGCTCTGGCTAATTCTAGTGACTGTTCCATGGGCACTGGCTGCTTGTAGTGTTTTGTTTGAGTGCCCATCTATCATGTGTGAACCTAAGCAGTCAGTCTTGGCTGTTTGGCTGTAGAGGCATCACAGTTGAACTTGATTCTGTCTCTACCCAGTGAGCAGGCTCACATGATTTAAGCAGGAGTGATTGGCTGGTGAGGAGAAGCAGGAACCCTGGCTGATGTTTTTGAGTTCCCCCCACCTCCCCCCCACCCCACCCAGGCCAGGGTTCAGAGAGCAGATATAACCCACTTAGTCACCAGACTCAGTGTGGACTAAGCTTCGAGCCTTACCCTTTCTGGTCTCTCGGCTTGTCTCT